>NW_016159672.1:57463-73845 GCF_001687245.7 Rhagoletis zephyria
GATCACAAAGATAGAAAAGAAAAGATGCATGAATTTCTCCACAGCGATGTCATACGAAAGTAATGTGTCGCATGTCGCTTTACGAATCTATAAATAGAATCTATAAATAAATAATATAAAAAAAAAACTTTTTAATATACAACGCTTTTATAAATGGACTAAAAAGTAGAAAATAATAATTCTCAGTCCCATAGAATTTTTTTGATAGCTTTTGATTTTGAAATTTTAGCAAAAGTCATTATAAACAATTTATGAGATTGAAAATGAAAAGCGTGGGTCGCATGCAATACAAAGCATTAGATTTAGTTGACAATAGTCAAACTACATAACACAGACCTAAAATTTCTACAGAGAATGTACAATTTTGAGATCGATTTTAAGCGGTCGTTATTCATATATCCACATACATACTTACAGCCCGATTCTGTGCACTTGATAAATTGAAAATCTTTATAATTTGTCACTTTTTTATTATTTATCAAGAATTGGTATTCTAGCACAGAAACCAAAAGCTTTTTTCTTGATAAATTATCAAGATTGAAAATGCTATTGACAAATTGAAATTTCATGTGAAATGTAGACATTTTGTATATTAATAAATTTGTTTCTAACAATTAAATACTCCATGTGCCGGCATTTGAACCTGCGACACACGGAATTATAGTCGACATCTCTAGCTACTCGGCTACGACAGTCAAAAGCTTTGTTGCTTTTAAATCCATATTTTTCATATGTGACAATGAAATCAGTTCCACACATGTGGAAATCAGTTCCACTTATGTGGAAATCGTAGAGCTTTTTGTTTTATAAATATTGACACAGAATACGAGAGAAGCTTTTACTTGATAAAAATCTTGATAAAATTTCTTTACAAAAAATTTATCAAGAAAACACAGAATTGGGCCGTTATATTACCTTTCATATCAATTCTGGTCTATTACATGCGCCCCACGCTTTTCATTTTGAATCTCATAAATTGTTTATAATGACTTTGGCTAAAATTTAAAAATTAAAAGTTATCAACACAAATTCTATGGGACTGAGAATTATTATTTTCTACTTTTTAGTTTTTAGGTTTTCTTTTTATATTATTTATTTTCTACTTTTTAGTCATGTCTGTATAAATTTTGCAATAGATATCATCAATTATATAAACAGGCAATCATGTTTCCTTTACACCCCTTTTACGGCTAAACTGTACTTCTAAGGTATAAACAATTATATATCATTAGACTTTTTTTTTACATGTGGGATGATGGTGCATAAAAAAACATTTGGCAAATGTCAATAATGCACAAAACGTCAAAACAATAGCCAATGGTGTTTTTTTTTTGAGTTATTTCAAAGTTAATGTTAATGCCTGTCGGGTATTTAAATACCCATGTCATATCTAAGGTGTGTTCGCATGTAAAATTTTTATTTTTTTTCTATCAACTTCTATGGTGTCCCAGGCACATATTTATAAATTTCATCAAAATCGTACCAGCGGGTCTATGGGCAGGCATTAATGGGTTAATATTCTCAATTTCTTCGTTTATTATATCAATCTTAAACTTATATTCGAGTATCAACGAGGTTAGAAGTTCGTTGCTATTTTGCATCGTTTTTAGTATGCTATTACTTACTTGCGTAATATTTTTAATTCTATCAATAATGTTTCTATTGATTATTAGTTGCTGGTTGTTGTTTTCAACAACTTCATCGAATTTACTATTGATAGCCATGAGGTCATCATGGTCAGGGTTTCCTGCGACCCATTTCAGGGCTGATCCTATAAAACTTATTGATCGTTTATTTCTATTTTTTGGTGCTATGTGTCTGATGGTAACATTAGTTACTATTATTTTTTCCTCTGCAATGAATGGGTGTAGAGGATGGGAAGGTGGAATATTTCTTATGAAGCGGCTATTTATGTCTTCCAGGATGCAGGAATATTCGGTTAGGTTGATGTAATGGAGGATTCTGTAGATACCTGTTTGCACCTTTCCGATGCCATTCTCGATGGTAACGATTTCTGCTTGAGAGTAGTCGAGCACCTCGACTAAGCCATTGCACAGAAGAAGTTTGAGGGAAAGGAATAGTCTAGAAATACAGAGAATATGTGTTAGGTATTTAGTTTCGTATCCGTCCTTTGTGGACGATTTTTCCTGATTGTGTTACTACTGTAGAGCGAGTGTCTGTTTTCCTTGACAATCTCCTCCCTGTATCTTTTAGAAAGCTTGGTACCTAATCTCTTGTTTTGTCTAACGAAAATTTTCTGTCCTGGACTATAGTCAGCTGCTTCCTGTCTATTTTTGTTATGATACTGAAGATCCTGTTCCTGTTTTCTTTTAAGTTTTCCAAGAACTTGTTTCTTAGTTTCTTCACGTTCGTTACTATTGGATGAAGAAGGTCTGCCAAAAAATATATCAACTGGTTGTTTCCCTGTAACCGAGTGGATGGAATGGTTGTATTCATTCACGGACCACTCCATAAGTTCCTCAAAACTTTTGTCAGGGTGCTCGTGTTTTAAGCATCTCATGATCTCTGCCAAAGTTGAGTGGAATCTTTCTATTTGACCATTTACTTCGCTTTTATATGGTGGTGCAGTAAAAATTTTTATATTGAATTCACTTTCCAACATGAATTTTATAGGCTGCGAATTGAATGTTTTTTCGTTATCAAAAACAATCGCTTTTGGTACCCCAAAGTAGAATATTATATCCCTTAAAGGCCTCCTTATACTTTCGATACTTTTTCCATCTATTTTTTTTACTACTGCTAATTTGGAAAACTTATCAATAGAGGTGAGCACTTTGTGCTTGTCTGTTGAAAATATGTCTATGTGAATGGTATGTCCAGCATATTCGGGTAGGGGTGTAGCGCCCAGTCTTGGATTGTTCGGGTGCCGATCGTATTTGTTTTCTTTACAAATTTTGCAAAGTTTTGTGATTTTTTTAATTTTGTTTGCCATATCAGGAAAATAGTATTTTCCCAATATTTGCAATCTGTTTTCTTTATCATTCCTATGGGCACGGTTGTGTTCTTCTATTATAACNTATTATAATTCGGTTTTTTTCTTCCGTGTCTTTGATATCCTCCACAATCAGCTGTGTGAACCGTATCCTATAATTAGCAAAGTGTCGGGGGAAAATGGCTTGAATTTTTAACATAGTAGGCTCCGTTGTTTTGATGCCATTTATCACCGAAGGATTCAAATGTCTCTTTAAAATTGACTTAAGTGAATCCTCCGAAAAGGTTCTTTCGGTAATGATATGTCTATGGTACATTGGGAAAACTATTTCGAACTTGTATGAGGATTCTAAACCTTCGTTGACAAAAATTTGGTTTCTGAAGACATTAATAGGTGTTTCTACAGAGGGTATTAAATTTTCTGAGGAGCTATCGCTACTATGGACCGTAATTGAATTTATGTTTGCCATTGGTGGTCGCGAGAGGCAGTCTGCAACTATGTTTGCGTTGCCGGGTTTGTAGATTATTTCGTGGTTATACTCCTCTAGTTGCGCTTTCCATCGCTTCATTTTGGCATTGGTATTTTTGTTACTGAGAGCAAAGGTCAATGGTTGGTGGTCGGAAAATATTTTAACTTTTTTTGATCCGTAAAGAAAACATATGAGTGACTGCAGAGCCCAAATGATCGCTAGCATCTCTTTTTCGTTGGTTGCAAAAGTTTCCTCTGCTCTGATAAGCGTTCTTGAAAGAAAACATATTGGGGTACCCTCTTGGGAGAGTACGGCTCCTAAAGCATAACGGGAAGCGTTAGTGGTGAGCTCGAATGCCTTTTCAAAGTCAGGGTAATGAAGTATTACATCATCAGATGTTAAGCAATTTTTTAGTTGTTTAACTGCTTTCACTTGTTGGGCTGTTAGATTCAATTGGACCTTCTTGGATTGATTTTTAGAAATTCTTCCCAGTTCTCCTCTAAGTAGTTCAGTGAGTGGTTTTGCGATTTGNTAATGAAGTATTACATCATCAGATGTTAAGCAATTTTTTAGTTGTTTAACTGCTTCCACTTGTTGGGTTGTTAGATTCAATTGGACCTTCTTGGATTGATTTTTAGAAATTCGTCCCAGTTCTCCTCTAGGTAGTTCAGTGAGTGGTTTTGCGATTTGTGCGTAAGCTTTGATAAATCTACGATAATGTCCTGTCATTCCCAAAAAGGATCGTAAATCATGGACATTTTTGGGAAGAGGGAAGTTAGTTAATGCTTAAATTATCGAAATGCTCTTCTTTGGTCTTGCTAAAAATTATTATGTCATCGATATAGACGTAACATCGGACACCAATATGTTCTCTTAGAACATCATCTAAGGCGCGTTGGAAAATAGCTGGTGCGTTTCTTAGGCCGAATGGTAGCCGCGTAAACTCAAATTTCCCGTTTGCGACTGAGAAGGCATTTTTTTCGATATCAGCCTCATTTAGGGCAATCTGGTGGAATCCGCTTTTAAGGTCTATAGTCGAGAAGTATTTATTTCTTCCTAAATTGGATAAAATAGTGGTAATATCTGGAATGGGGTATTTATCTGGTATGGTTTCTTCGTTTAATTTACGATAATCAATTACCATACGATATTTTTTTTGACCAGAGGCATCCTGTTTCTTAGGAACGATCCATACTGGAGAATTGTAGGGAGACTTTGATGGACGAATGATGCCATCATTCAGCAATTCATCAATTTGTTGGTCTATTTCCTTTTTTAAAGGCATAGGGTATGGATATGTTTTTGAATAGATTGGCCTATCGTTCCTAGTTCTAATTTCCGCTTTAACGTTGGTGACAAAGGTTAATTTTTTGTCTGGCTCGGAAAATAAGGTTGGACATGAGTCCAAGAGTTGTTTTAACTCTCCGTTGTCCGCAGGACTCAGATGGTTAAACCGTAGGATGGTATGTGTAAAGGAATTTATTGGAAGTTGGTGGATGGGATATTTATATAGAGTGAAACAATTGCCATTAGTGAAGATCGCTGCATTTAGGTTTTTCAGCGTGTCGTTGCCTATTATGGAATCGAATGTCTTTAGGTCCGGCAGGATGTGGAATTTTATTTTCCCCAATTCCTCGCCGAATATATCAATGTTTGCGTGGTGTTCGATTTTTACTGGGCCTCCAACTGAGTTAGCGTAAAAGGATTTATTTGGGATAGGATTTCGTATGTAAGTTGGGCTAATGTACTTCTTGTTCGAGCCTGTATCCAGTAAGAATTTCAACTCGTTACCATTTCTCATCCTATAAGGGAAATATGGCAGCGAGGAGGTGTTTAGTTTAAAAAATTTATACNCCATTTCTCATCCTATAAGGGAAATATGGCAGCGAGGAGGGGTTTAGTCTAAAAAGTTTATATTATCGCTAGGGATTGCTTCGACTTTTTCTTGTTCTTCGTTCTGTTCCAGATGGTAGTCCTGCCAGTATTCGTAGTTCTCTTCTGGATACTCTGCAATGTCGTTACTGCAGTCTAGTGGGTCACTCTCTATAGCCTCGGCATTGTAAATACGTTGCACTTTATTAGCGGTGTGCAGACTTTGAGACGGTGGTCTTTATTGGCTGGATGCCCACTAGCGTTTGCCACTCCATTGGTGAACCCTTATGGTTTGCTATTAGATGTTTGATTTTGTTGATACTGCGGCCTATTGTGGTAATTGACTTGCCTGGTTTGTAGAAACCGATCAACTTCCATACGAGTTGGGGGTTTAGGTGGAAGAGGTGGCCTGTAATTCTGTGACGTGACGTAGTGGCGATATTGTAGAGGGGAATTAGTACCAGTTTGTTGTGGAAGAGGTGGTCGAAAGTTGGGGTGCAAGGTGGCAAAGTTGCGATTCTGTCCATAGTGCTGGTAAGCAATTGGTCTTTGGGATTGGTTGTGAGTATTTGTAAGCTCTGGGTAAAAAGGTAGAATTTGTGGTTTAAATAACGATGTTCTTGGTGGATTAGGGTTACTGGGCTTAGGATTATTTGCCAGTCGCCCAATGTTATTTGCGTGGATTGTCCTGTAATTCATATTTCCCAATTTGAGGCACATGTGGAGAGCCTGCGGTAAACTGGTTGGTTCACGTACACTTAGCAGACTTGGAAGAATTCCATTAAGTCCCCGTATAAAGGTATCGAGTGCCTTTTCTCTATAAGTTGCCGTCATGGCAGATAGGGCTTCCTCACCTAGCTCAAGGCAATCAATCTTATCTAAAATTAGTGATAGGTATTGATAAACCTGTTGATAGAATTCCTCAACCGTATTGCCCCTCTGGGCAAGGGTTGTCATCTGGTATTCTAAGGTGCTCACATCTCTTTTGTCTGAGTAATGTAACATCAGACATTTCTTAATTTTATTCCAGTTTAAAGGAGTCCTATAAGACTCGAGGGCTGTGTCTGCTTCCCCGACGATCTTATGTCTAATTGTATGTAATATTGCGAAATATTTCTGGGTATCCTTATTCCTTCCATACATTAATAGTATTCTGTCTACTGACTTCCTCCAGGAACTAAATTCACCATCTTTGCCTGAAAATTCCCTCAGGCATTTCACTACATCTGGCACTCTCTCAGATTGTTCTATGTTACTACTGAAATCTACAGTAGTTTCCTCTTCTTCCTCTGATTGTGGGTTTAATAGGACAGAAACCGTTTATTAGGGATGTNACTACTGAAATCTACAGGAGTTTCCTCTTCTTCCTCTGATTGTGGGTTTATATTAGGGATGCCAATTCCCTTTTTTGGCTAGGGGTAAAAGTGGTTGGGGAATTGGAAGAGGATGTTTGTAAATTAAGCCTCGACAGAGTCGCCGCTATCTGTTCTTCCTGACTCATTTTGTGAAAATAAATTTGTTTCAGTAATTTTAATCCTATAATTTCTTTTTATATTTCTACTGTTTACAATAATTTCTTTTCTAATGCTAGTTTACTTTCTTACTTTAACTTATGATAATTCCTTCGTGATCTGCATCATTCCTTACTGGTTTTCCACAATGGAGATAAAGATGGGTGTAAAGATGACGGGCAAAGATGATGAGGGTAAAGATGATTGCTTTTATTTATTTATTTATTTTATATTGTTACCAAAGTCACTTAGAGCTTAACTGTTTGTTACTATATTTTGCTCTCTATTTTTTGTTTATGTATTGTATTTATTTTAATTAATATATATTTTTTCTTTTTTTTACCAAAGTCACTTAGAGCTTAACTCTTTATAATTGTTTATAACTTTTTTGTGTTGCTATTTTTTGCTTTCTATTTTTATTGTAAAGATGATGGGGGTAAAGATGATTGCTTTCATTTATTTATTTTATTTTATACTTTTTTCCTCTTTTTTTTACCAAAGTCACTTAGAGCTTAACTCTTTATAATTGTTTATAACTTTTTTGTGTTGCTATTTTTTGCTTTCTATTTTTATTGTAAAGATGATGGGGGTAAAGATGATTGCTTTCATTTATTTATTTTATTTTATACTTTTTTCCTCTTTTTTTTACCAAAGTCACTTAGAGCTTAACTGTTTATAGTTGTTTATAACTTTTTTTGTGTTACTATTTTTTGCTTTCTATTTTTTTGTTGTAAAGATGATGGGGGTAAAGATGATTGCTTTATTTATTAATTTTATATCGTTTTTAAAGTCACTGTATGTTTTAACTGTTTATAACTGTTTGCTTTATATTTTTTGACGATTTTCCTTAACTGCTAACTGTTTATAACTTTTTGCTTTATATTTTATGATTTCTTCTAATTGTTCGCTATTGGTAGGCTGGACTATACGGTCCGTCCTTTTTGCGAGGATAAAAATTTTCCTCGCTACTAAGGGGCCTGTTCCAATAGTATGTTTTATTTATTTTTATATTTATTTCATTTGTCCGCGTCACTTTGTCGCGCGGTCCCTTACTTCGGGCGCCAAATAAAACGCGAGACTTAAGTTTATGTTTTATTTCAAACTTTATTAGGCGGCACTATGTGCCTTTCGCTCGCGAGTGCGTTTAAGACTAACTTATCTCTAAGCTACCGCTTACAAACTAACCTAAGCCTGAGCCGGCCTACGTGACTAAAGATGCCTGGTCAGCAGAATGGGGATTGCGCGTGTTTCTCTCACCTGAAGTGTTTGGTTTGTTAGTTGCGCGCGTTTCGCTCAACTAAGGTGTTTAATTTCCTTAGCTAAGACGGCGGATGCGCGTGCAGCGCAATTGCATTTTTGGTCGCAATATGATCCCAAAATATGCGAGCGTTTTGCCGGTGGAATTGTGTGGGAACGGAATCGCATGATAATTTGCTGATTGTGTGGAAATGGCTTTAACAAAGTATGGTATTAACTTGTACATGCATTTTTTCAACATCCGGCATGTGCTAAAATCGTACTTACCTAAAGGGCTGCATGTCCAAAATTATTGCTACGTGTTCCTAATTAATTAATCTTTGTATATTTATTGATTCCTGCAAAATTGAACCATTTAACATTAATATTAACACATTTTTCTACATTGTTACATATTTTTCTATGGTTTTGGCATTTCTCTCTCGCAATTGCACCAAGATGACGTCACGCAAAAATTACGCTCAAAATCTTCTCTCATGGGCGCNTTAATTAATCTTTGTATATTTATTGATTCCTGCAAAATTGAACCATTTAACATTAATATTAACACATTTTTCTACATTGTTACATATTTTTCTATGGTTTTGGCATTTCTCTCTCGCAATTGCACCAAGATGACGTCACGCAAAAATTACGCTCAAAATCTTCTCTCATGGGCGCAATCCATGGTGGAATAATAACAAGGTGTTGTCAGTAGCGACGTGTTTGTTGTGATTTTGACAAGATAGGCATGCATATTTTCAGTGCTGCCAATCTTAATTTTTATACTACTATTCGTTGTGAAATAGTATTTAAAATACTCCATTTGAGTAATTCGTTGTATCGTGATTTTTTAAGAACTTGGTGCTTTCAGAACGATATTAATATCTAAAATTGCTGGATTTGTATAATTTTTGTCTTCAAAAAGTAAAAAATAAAATATATCGTGGTTATCAATAGAAAAAACGTGCACAAAAATCGTATGGAAAGGCGATTTTTTAAATTAAATAACTCTTGCTGCATTGTCATAATATTGAGCCAAATGAACTACTGATACACTAGAATAGAGTGGCTGCATGGTTAAATTAGGAATTCGCTTATAATATCGATATTTATGTGTTTTAATCTATTTAAAAAGTCATTTAAAGTCTTATAGGAAATTGCTTTATTTTACGGCTTTTACTTTTTTAAAGTTACAATATATGTCCAAGCTGTGTGGAGCTGCCGATACAAACATATATTCAGGCTTATAAGCCTGTAATTATACACTTTTCTATATTTAATTTGAAATAGTATGCACCAACGGATTAAAAGTAGTAAATAATTAGTACCCTTTCTAGTACTTTAAAATGCGTGACCGGAATAGACCTGCCGAAAAAGTGATTATTACCCCATGGGCGCAATCTTGTTTTTTTGTATCATTCTTGGAACGCCCCATACTCTCTTTTCTTGCATCAGAGTTGCCTTGGATTTAGTTTATGAAGATTATTCAGTGAAATCGTTGGAGAAATTTCTGAGAAATGTAAATTCCCCGCAATGCAATACAGCAAGAACAAGGACCAGTGATGCATTCATAAGTAAAACTATTAAAGTTTAGTTTTACCAGAGAACTTAGATAGTTTCCACTTTCAGTTTGCACCTTCTCTATCTATCTAAGTTCTCTGGTTTTACATGCGTAAATTAAATGTTTAGAGCAAAAAGCTTATTTCAAGTTTTTAAACGCAAATATATATTTTATAATTGTTTGACTCTTATATTAATAAATAACTTTACTTTAAAAATTAAATGCAAATTTATTAAACGAGAAAGAAATATGGTGAAGCCCATTCTCTAACGGAAAGATAACGTCACTACACACGAATAAACGCGCTAGTGTTTCGACGGCGAAAAAAGACGCGTAAAAAAATTTTACGAAAAAAGACGCTTAGAAAAAATTTCGCCGAAGAAAGACGCGTAATACGATGTTCTTACCGACAACGAAAACACTTTGAAAACGAGTTTTGGGATTTTGGGCTGAAGGCTGTTCACACTGGGTGTTAGTGTTTTCGTTGACATTTCTTATATCTTTTGATTACAGATTTGCTACACAAAAACAAAACCAAAATACTTTTCCTTCATTTTCTTTTCATTTACAACCTCTTATTTTCATTCTTATTTTACTTAGGCCAACCAATTAACAATAAATCCGAAATGGTTTACCATGGAATGGAAACCAGTTTTAGCAACGAAAACATGTTTTCGATGTCGGTCACAACATGGTATAACCTTGACGGCAAAGAAAGACGCGTAATCATAGATTTATACTTGGCCAAGGACTGTCACTTCAGCATATTTCCCCAAATATCTTTAGGGAATTTTCATGCTGTTACACCTGCAAACATAGTTGAGCGGGAAAATAAGTTTACGCGTCCTTCTTCGCAGTCAAATATTTTAACACGTCTTCCTTCGCCGTCAACTATGTTAAAAGTCTTTCTTCGCTGAAGTTTTTTTATACGTCTTTTTTCGCGGTCAACTTTGAGCTCCCGCCTTTATTCGTGTCTAGTGACGATAAGCTCTCTTTCATAAAAAATTTTCTTCAAGAATGGGCTGGATTTCGATTTCACAACGAAGGTAGAATACATGTGTTAACGACGGCTGCCTTATGCTGGGGAGTGGTCAAGTCGTCGAATCGGAAGACCATCCTCTTCCACCATTCATTATCGAAGGTGAGGCAAGAGATTCGTTTTCCAATTATTTAAAAGATTTGAACCGAACCCAATGTTGAAATGACCGCAACGTTTTCTTCTAGGTTGTGTAAAAATTTCGTAACTGTGTCGATTACCAGTAGCTCACTCGCACAAAATATGTATTAAGCGCTTAGATAAGCACTAAAACTGATAAATATGCTTGCAAATATGCTCGCAAAACAAAAAAACTTAAGTTGAAAAACTTAATGGACATACAAGTGTTGCTTGATATTCTCAAATAATGAAGATCTGGGCAGCAATTTAGTTTGGCATCCCCGGAGTTCCGCATTAAGGTAGCTATGGAACGATAGAGGGAGTTCTCCTGATTGCAAATATATATACTTTTAGCCGCAGCAGGCTTCTAGTTTTTAAGTTATTTGTTGTTAAAGTTTGTAAATTGAACTAACCTCTCGGCGCTATTTCACACAATAAACACTTTATTTATGTGCACACTTCGGCAAAATAGTTGCATTAAAACCCCGGCCTGAGATTTCCACTTTAATATACAATTCTTAATTAATTAATTAAGTAAAACGCGTTTATAAATGTCTTCACAAACGTTTGCACATTTCACAAACAAGCAGAAATAACAATGGCTGACAGTAACACAAAATGTATGCTACCATACGTTAAAAAAATACACAAATAAGTGCGTATAATTAGGAAGTATAAGTGTACAATACGTACATATTAAAATCTTATTAAAAATAATAATATTAGGATCGATAGGGGTCTTACTCCTGATCATAACGGTATTATTTTTTTCGGGTGGAAATAATATTTACTGGTGTTATTGTAGTTCAAAGTACACAAATGTAGAAAACGTACATCGTTAATTTGATAAATAATGAGAATTTTTAATAAAAAATCGCGCGGGGTTTTAATGTAACTATTTTGCCGAAGTGTGTATGTACATAAATATAGTGTTTATTGTGTGAAATAGCGCCGAGAGGTTAGTTCAATTTACAAACTTTAACAACAAATAACTTAAAAACTATAAGCCTCCTGCGGCTAAAAGTATATATATTTGCAATCAGGAGAACTCCCCCAACCCCCCCATAACCACCTTTTGTTTGTACGCGGGGGATGCCAAACTAAAATTTTCCCAAGATCTGCGTTGGTTGTTTCAATTTTTTTAAATATTCTTTCTTCTGCATTTGAGATAAATTATGTAAATCTCTTCAATAACACCAAAGCCTTCCCGTAGAGACGAACTATTGGTTTTAAATTTTTGTATCCAAGCGGAAATGCAATTGAAGTTACGGGCATAGTTGCCAACTTGGTGCTTTAAGCACTAGATTTAGTGCTTTTTGAAAACTAAAACGCCAAAAAAAAAAATTATTTAGTGCCTAGTGCCTTTTTTAGTGCTTTTTTTCTGAACTAAAATACCTCCAAGATAGGTAAAACGTTAAATATTTAAAGCTGTGGCAGCACTGAATTTACAAGAATCTACAAATTTAAATGCACTAAAATATAACCATGATTGATATAAAGCTGAAGTTACAAACCCATCTTTTTGAATTCTATTCACGTAAGTTAAGTATTTATTTTTTTCTTTTCTAATTATTTGTAGAAATTTTGATGTTTTTACCACCTGAATAAAAAACATCGTTTCTTGGTGCTGAATCCAAATCTGGCCGCACAATTGCTTAGCACTAGAATTTTGAGATATCCTAACCTCAAAGTGCCAAAAACACGGTTTTTGGCGATATTTGAGGTTATATAATGAAAACATAAAATTTTTTGCTCATTTCTACTTATGACATCATTTTCATTTGTTGCGATTCGATTTTTCTTTCTCGAGATATACCAGTTTTAATGCGCAGTACTTCGATATTACGTGGTACGTTTGAGTCATCATAGCTTGTGTAGAGGCTATTCAATCGTTATGAGCGAAAAATTTTGTGTATTGATTTATGTATGTATTCTTATAAATATTGTTAATTTTTTACTTTTGTTAAATGCAAACTGTTATGAAAAAAGCATCTATTGATTCAAGAAAATTTGCTGCTTTTAGTGTGATAAAACGCTTTTTTACAAGTTTTTGGTGCTTTTTGAAAATCAAAAGTTGGCAACACTGGTTACTGGTTTTATGTTATTATTTGCAAATATTTCGTTAGTTCGACGAATAAAAAAGTCCAAGAAATGTTCAAGAAAAATTTGTTTAGCCAAATTTTCTTAAGCAGTACGAAGTTCTTAAGAAATTTTCTACGCTTTTACTATGGTTTGCTAAAGTTTTTTTTTGGAGAGTACAAGGCATCCTTGTTTTCAACAGAAATATAAGCCCGTTCCATTATTTCGTAAGGAAAAAGTGAGACAGCAGGCTGTAGAGTATTAGATGTCAAAACTGGTTGGACACACACGAAATAATAGCAATTTATTTCTTGACCATTTACTTAAAAGGTCTGTACTTAGCTTCATACACTGAAATAAGCAAAATAAGCATGATCGTTAAAATTAGGCTTGAAAACACTGAATTAAACAAAATAAGCTATTTCAAGCAAAAGCTTAAACTGTTTGGCCCTGATTAGTTATTACTTTGGGAGACTACATATGTAGAAGCTCGGCCAAACACTAACTTATGTGTAAGCGCCAATCTATTATTATTATTATACATATGTATGTGTTTTAACAGAACCATGCTATGAAAATATATTTCCTCCTGTAAGTTCGAAAAAAATGCGTCATTTAAAACTTTTAAAGGAAATGCAACTCTTACCCTTACAGCAACTAGATTTATGTGTACAACCCTGTTTTCTGCAAATCTTGTCCCGCTATTTTATTTTTGAATTCAACAGATTTATTCTTTTACTAGTAAAGAAGGGCAAAAATAATTTGGTGACCCTTTTTTGCGACTTTCTGGAAATGCTCAACGGCAACACTGGCTGTGTCATTTACGACGGAGCAGTTTGAGCGGATGCCCGCCAGTGATGAAATTGATGGTACAATTGTACCTTTTTGGTACATTTTGGAAGCCAAAAGTACATTGGTGCTACATTGACATTTTTGATACATTTTTGTCGAAATACTACACTCTATTTACTTGGAGTTTTGAATTTTTGTGCGTAAAAATATAGTCATCTTTTTCTACCTTATTTAAGTAAATACGGGGTGTTTATTAAAAACGAAAATTTTCCAGTAAGTACTAGCAGCCAGAGAATAAAAGAATCATAGCGAGTAAAATTAAGGGGAAGACTAAAATATCAGAAAAAGTTATTGAACGCAGTAAAACTTACGCCATTCTGACTTTCTGATAGGTAAGTAAGTTTTTTTCTAACAAATATTTTTGGATACCACATCATGAGACATTCAAAAATAAAAGAATCTCCTCCAAGCATCCTTCCTTCTTTCACAAAAATTAAGTAGATATAGCTACAAATGTGTCTTTAAAATTATCTCATTTTCGGTTTAACGATCAACTGACAAATTCGGTCAGAACCTTTCAGCATTATTATCTATTTTGGTATATTTCTCAATGTTTTGCGTAAATTCCGGCCAACAAATAGTTTCATCCACAGTTGAATAATTTTATACGGTAGCCATAGTTGACGCACGAAAATTAGAAAAGTAGATATTAATAGTAAATTAACTAAACTAAACTTTTCTTCCTTTCTTTTGTTTATTCACGAACACATGTTGTGGTCAGCAGACATTTCCTTGTAAGTTTTCGCAGGTAAAATTTTTTCCAGCGGAAATTGGCAGATCTCAGTGTCCTTTTGCGCTCTCGATTTCCCCCACTTGCAAGATTTTAGGTACGAGAACACTGCTATTAACTTATTAATTTCTATAAAAGGAATTCTTTTCCAAAATATTTTTATAAAACTTCCATTCCGTTAAATGCAACGGTTTTATTTTTAATTTTTGTACTACTAGCTGTTAATAAATATAACTTGTGTGCTTTTCTTGATTACCTTGGCGTTTTGGTGGCCTTTTCAAACAAGTGATTTGTGCTTATGTGATTTTGTATCATGATTTTTATACAGAAAATCTAAAAACGTATGTATATGTAACTATGTATGTATGACCTTTTAAATGTTGGTACTTTTTTAGCTTATTTAGTACACTTTTTTTGGCCATTTGGTACAAAATTAAAAAACTCATTTATCATCCCTGATGCCTGCTGTTCATACCACAAACGATCGCACGGGAACGTTTAGCACCTGTAATGCGCGATACAATCAGTGTAGCCGCGAAATATTTTTAGTGGTAGCCAAATTCCTTTAAAAAAGGGCTAAAAAAGCGCTAAAAAAAGTTGTGGCTAAAAATGGTAGCTAAAATTGTTTACTTACATATGAGCCATTCTTTTTTAAGTCGGACGGATTTCGTAAAAAAAAATATGTCGTGTCTCCGATTCGCTTAAATTTTTTTTTTGTGGGTTCTATACATGAAATAAGCTACACGTATTCGAGGAATTTTTTTCTTATTTTTTTTTTCTTCGGGGATATGAACTGTCAAAGTTTACCTTTTTCGTGATTCTGACTAATCATGTACTTCTTCCAAAAATTCATAACAGTACATACATATAACTAAAACAGCAAAAATTACTTAAGACTAAATAAAAGTAACATAATATAATTAACAGAGTAGTATTTTTAAGTGAGCTCTATAATTCCAGGACATATACTTAAAATAAGACTTAATTAAACAAGCACATAGGGAGCACATCACAGGGACTGAAGTGAAGCTAACGGAAATACGCATACAGAACATTTTTAGAGTTGCTTTTGTTTAAACTACTGCGAATATGTGATGGTATAGAGTTCCAGATGCGGATAGCAATGACAAAGAATAGCCGTGCAGAGCTGGGACAATTGTAGGTAGGAACAATCAAGTCCTTTACTCGAGTGGATTAGGGGAACGTTAATTTTTCATATAGATATTTGGGCGCCTTATCTGTCATGAGACGAAAAAGGAATATGCAATTTCTAGCTTTAAGATATTCAGAAATTTCGCAGCCAAGTAGGCGCGTTCTCCAAGCAGAAATATGCTCATATTTTGCTAGCCCAAACACATAGCGTGTGATCTGGTTAAATACTACATCTATTTTGTGAGCTGATTGGGAATCTAACCTGCTGTAGACTACGTCAGAATAAGAGATAATTGGCATTATAAGTTGGATTGCGAGTTTACGTCTGATTTCTATCGGTGTGAATGGAGCAGACTTTCGTAAATTCCTTAAAGTATTATAGACTTTGCCTACAGTTGAATTCACATGGTCAATGCAGGTAAGGCCAGTGTTGATAATAAACCCCAGGTTAGTTACTTTTGACACAAATTTAATTGGTTTGCCACCAATGTTTAACGATGGAATAGTTGCTAGGTTAAGACGTTTCTTACAAATAGGTAAAACAAAATACTTGTCACAATTAAGACGAAGACCATTTAACTGTGCCCAGGACCTTACAGACATCAGATTGCGCACAAATTAGCTGAGTCCTCAAGAGGACCTGACATATAGAGTTGGACATCGTCCGCACAGGCATGCATGTTGACGTTCATAGAAGTCCGAAATATATCATTAACGAACAAACTAAATAGTAGTGGTCCTAAGATTGACCCTTGTGGGACACCCGTGAACAAAGGCCTTTGTTCAGATATTTGAGATCCAAGCTTGA
>NW_016159672.1:77677-79811 GCF_001687245.7 Rhagoletis zephyria
TTTGTTTATTTGCGCATATTAAGAGAGGTAACCAGTTTCCTCTTTTAATGTGTGCAAATTTGCACGCCGTGTAATAAAATTAATCATTGCCTGTTTACTTTGACATACCAAATTTTTCGCAAAGAGCAAAATTACACATAAAATTTTTAAAATAAAGTAATGTTTATTATTAGTAGGAAATGTATTTGTAGTTTGAAAATTTTTGCAATTTTAAACATTCTATATATGTGTATTTATGTGTATATTTTAAAGATCTCAAGTTCAAAATCAAATACTGAACATCTCATACGTATACAGATTCTTGTTGAAAAATAGATACTTTTCAGTAGTAGTTTTACATGCTCTTTTTAGAGTGTACTTGCTATTTATTATACTTGCTTTGCAAAATACTTATGCACAAAAGTGTACTTTATAAATTGAAATTACAAATGTTTGATTTTATGTACATGTATTCCAAGCCCTTAGGATGGATTAAATTATGTCTTTTTCATGAAAATGTTTGGTTTTCTTACAAATTATGAGATGTATATGTAAACAAAGAAAATTGGATACATTTGAATATATTTTCTTGAGACGGCGCGGCAACACTGCTTGTGAAAGGGCTGAGAAAAGAACATGAAAATGTGACAGCGCTAACACAAGGCAGAATAAGTGCGGCCTTTTTTCGAGAAAATAATACGCTATTAGTGAAGCAGGAGAGGCTGAACATTTTGTAAGCGAACGTAAAACGGTGAATTTCGAACATGTTCCAAAGAGTGCGAGTATTGCTGAAGTAGCTTTACGTTGTAATTTTTGCCGCAAGAAGGGGCATACGCTAGAAAACTGCTTCAAAAGGCGAAAAGCTAATGCTGCTGAAGCTCAGTCAGCTGCTATTGCGTAGGCCGTAGCTGTGAAGCCCAAATTTGCTTGTTATTGGTGTAACACGAAAGGTGTTACTCGCGAAAATTGCACAACTTGTCACAATAAAAGTCAACCCGCTGACAATTTCGCAAATTTCAACAATATAACTGCTCTTGGTATTGGAAGAGACGAATGTCTCGTAAACGTCCAACTTTTACGTCAAGCATTTTTTGATTCTGGTTCACGTACAAGCGCAGCGAGTGCAAACTTGAAGTCCGTCATGGATTTCAAGGGATGCAAATACCGAAAAGTTATATGTGAGACTGCTCTAGCTGATGGTAGTACATCCACTCACGCGTGATTATCCACCGTCTGCGAAATTTTGATTGGTGGTCGTCGTCTCAATATTGAATTTATTATATTGCCTAACGCGTGCGGTATCCGCACTGTTATACATAGGTACGGATTTTCTCGAGCAGGTTGGTATAGTCCTGAACATGGGTCAAAAGTATTGGTACTTTGAGAGTGATCCAATGCAACACTTCGATTTCGCGCCTGCTTTGCCCTGAAGTTAGATCTTATAGAGATCATTAAAGTGTCAAGCATACGACCGAAAAGAGTAGCTGATGAAGAGCCAGACGGGGAAGTAGATCGTTCGAAAATTTCCATGTCTGAGTTCGAATATTACGGTCCAGAGTTTCCTGGCAATGAGTACTCACCGCACTCCGTACAAGCTATTTTTAAAGACGCGTTACCAGCTGATGCTGCTACTCTGGAAAGGAAATCACTACCATCTCTTTTGAATGGCTTGATTTACAATATCGGAAATTACGACGATAGCGATTTCTCTAGGCTGAACTCCATCGACTTCAAGTTGGTGAAACCATCTGATGGCAATGGCCTGAACCAGGAGCAGAGAAGGCAGCTCGACGGCGTTCTTCAGGCCGACAGCGTTATTCAGCGGGACTTATCACCTCCGCGAAGTTGGCACCCGACCTTGATGCATTTTGATAAAATACCTAGAATATGATAGATTTAACCCTCTGGAGGATTGTAGAAAGCTTCTTTGTGTTTGTGGTTGAAAAATAAGTCCGTAATGCGTTTTTTTTTTTAATTTATATGAAGTTGTTTACAGCTACAGCTTTAATTTTAATGAATTTTGGTCTACTTTTTTTCAAAGTAGCCTCACAGGCGAAGATTTCTGGTCTAGGATCGTTTGTAGTTGATAATAGTTGTAAAATTTTGTTTAGTTGCAAAAAAGTGCGTAATGCGTTTTTCTTAATAATACTAACGT
>NW_016159673.1:0-18530 GCF_001687245.7 Rhagoletis zephyria
GGCAGTCAAAAGTTTTCCACTTCTGCGCACGGAACCATCCTCCATTCTGGTGCACTTATCCTTACTAATATTATAAATCCGATAGTGAGTTTGTTTATTTGTTACGCTTTCACGCTTTAACTACTCAACCGATTCCCATTAAATTTGTGCACTGGTGCCATTTAGCCCAACTTAAAATATAGGATAGATTTACTCTCGATTATACGATGGGGCATGACACCTATTTCAGAAAATATTTTGGATGGAGTACAAGAAGTTGGTTTAGATAAATATATGTATATTAACTCAAATCCATACTCTTGGAGGAGGGCTGCCACCTGTTTAAAAAATCTAATTCGACTCGAATTAAGGGAATTATTTATTTGAAAATTATATTAAAGGATCAATGGCAAGAGGCTTAAAAAACTTGTAGTTTGAAAGTATTGCCACCTGTTCGAAAAGCCAAATTTAAATTAATATTATCTAAAAAATTATAATATGGGTGTCAAATGAAAGACTGCTAAGAAACTTTCAGATTGAACATTTAAAATATTACTGAGGTGTTTTACATGCGTTGCCACCCGTTTAAAAATTAAATTCATTTAATTTAATTGAATTACTACAGTATAAGTATCAATCGAAAGGTTGTTGATAAGGGTTTTAGTTCTAAACTACATGTGGGAGGATTGCCACCTGTTTGAAAAATTAAATTCTTCTTGAATTAAAGGAATTTAATAATTGGAATATGTATCACAATATGGACGACAAGAGGGATTTAATAGCGTTTTATTGGGAAAATATTTCGAAGAGGGTTGCAACCTGTTTTCAAAGTCGAGTTTAAATTAAAAATGTTCAGCTTGAACAAGTAGAGTTTTCTAAAGTTTTTGAAGAGGGTTGCCCTCTGTTTGAAATCTAAATTCGTATACAATTATATTATAAGTTTAATTAGTTATTACAATCTAGGTTTTACTCGGAAGAGTCTGGAAAAGGCTTTTTTCAACTTGAATTATAGCAATTATTATTTTTATGAATTATTACAATATGGGTATCAATCGGAATGATTTGGAAATGTCCTCATTTCTAAACTACATGTACATAAGTATGAAAAACTATAGAGAAAGGTTTAAGATAGTTTTAGTTTGAAAATATTTTGAAGATATTTAAAAATGTAAGTCTCCTGATTTTCGCATATTTTAAGTATGTTGAGTTTACTTTAAATAAATTACCCCTAACGTACGTACGTAGGGGTACGTAGAAATTGCATACAATCAGCGAAGCGGGTGAGAGCGATCTAGTATATATATATATAAATGAAATGTCTTTCGTATGACCGCGATATTCGGTCAGTCATCGGCTGAACCGATTTCAATTCTGTAAAAAGTAATATTTTGGATCTTCTGTGTGGAGGGTTTTTCGATAAAAAAGTTCAAAACTTTTTGTTATTGTTGCCAAAAAATTAAGAAAGCTGAGACGTCACGTTCACAATAGTGTTTTCCGTATATTGTATGTCACTAAACTACCAAACAGCGATACCGATTTAGTCATATTTAGAACATATGTCAGCACCTTGAAGGGAAATATTCCGGGGTCGGGATACTCCAAAAAACTGCATTTAGTTGCAAGATTTGGTTCATATTTAGAACATTTGTTAGCCAATTGAAAAGGAATATTTGGACTAAAAAATTACATGAGAGGAGGGGCTTGGGTCAGGATTTTCCTAAGTTCTTATACAGTGGGAGAATGATGGATATCTACACATATACATATGTAGGTCTCAATAAAATGTTGAAATCCCCTTTTTGAGGGCACCAATGTATCTCTTAAACTAACTACGCTGGAGAACTGAAACTTGGCATGGATGCATAAATTCTGAATGAAAAACACAACTTAATCAAAATTTAAAGTTAAAAAAAGCTCTGAAGCTAACTATTTAACAGTTCGTCCTTGCGATAAGCGGTCTACACAAGCGAATTATCGCCAGCGATCTATCGCAAAAGATGAACAATCGCTAATGGGGACAGCAAGTTACGTCTGAAAGTCGTAGTTATTGGAATGGCTGCACCTATATACATATGTACATACAGTATCGGTCATATCTATAGCACGCCATTTCCAAGTGATATTGTGTATCCCTTATGTTTATTTATTTATTTTTAAGAATTTTCAATTAAAATTTAGTTCATTCTCAGACAACCCCCATATATACCCAAGTTCAACAATTTGTAGAACACTACAAAAAAGTGTAACAAATTTTCACCTAAATTTGAAACTTTTTTCCCGGAAGTCTTAGAATTTTTTTGAGTACACAGTTTTTTAGCCCCTGAAATTTTAGTCTGATAATGTGCAAATTTCAAGTGGCTACGAATTACCGTTAATTTTTTAGAATTTTTTTTTGTCGCATTGGCTTCCATATAATGAATAAACTCAATTTATTTGTATATGGAAGAAAGCCGCAATACCTTTGGCGAAAAAAAATCTTAAAAATCAACGGTAACTTTTAGCCACTTGAAACTTGCACATTAGCAGACTAAAATTGATTGGGCTATAAAACTGTGTATTCAGAAAAATTCAAACACTTCCGAGAAAAAAGTTTGAAATTTAGGTGAAAATTTGTTGCACTTTTTTTGTAGTTTTCTACAAATTTTTAAACTTGGGTTTATATGGGTTTTGTTAGGGAAAGAACTGTGTTTTAATTGAAAGTTTTTAAAAATAAATAAATAAACATAAGTGGCACACAATATCACTTTGAAATGGCGTGCTATAGATATGACCGATACTGTATACATATGTACATAGATAGGCAAGCATTATTCGACTGGGAACCTTTTTCTCCTAGATTTCTAAATTGCATTGAGCGATCGTTACTTTCTTTTTAATTTTTAGGAAAGGGTAAAATTTTTTTTTGAAAATTTTGAAGAATTTTTTTAAATTTTGCACAAAGTATGAAATTATAATTTTTAAGAGTTTCGTTTTAGACTGTCCTATCTACATACATATGTATCAATGTAAATAAAATGGCAGCTGTTTTTGTTGTTCGGACTGAAGCCAAAAACCACTGGATAGAGTTCAGTCAAATTGTCGGTGGTTATACCTTTCACATATGGTCCTATTATAGACTAACTACTAGAAAACTCGCTTGGTGGAACTGAAGTTGAGTCATTTCTAAGGGTCGTATTTATTGGCCGATTGCGTTCAAATTCGCAATGTGAGCCTCCTGTATGATGACTTCGTTTGCAAGAAATGGACCTGCTGGGTGGCGCTGGAGGCGGGATATTTAGAAAATCCTTATTATTAATATAACCTGGTTGAAATTTGTAATACTTAATTATTTCATGATAAGCAATGGCTTTGCAGAAAAGAGACCCAAGGATGGCGCTGCAGCTGTAGAATATAGAAACCCCATGGGTTTGGCCTTCTTTGGCCCTATGTTTATTTTATATGAATTTAGTTTTGAGATGGCTAAATGAAATTGTGTAAGCGCACCTTTGTCTGACGCCCGCATACATCCTTAATGCGATCTTGCATTTACCTCCGAAATTGCTCGGTGCGCCCGTTATTGGATCAGTAAGACTCAAAGAAACCAGTTCATAAATATTAAGAGGAATTGTAAAAGTGGCGAATTGACAAGGAAAGATTCGACCACATCCATCCAAGAAGGAACACGGTTGGTATATCAATGGCTTAATTAGAACGATATTCAAGAGATCACACCCCTCATTTAGCCAATGTACGGTAAAACTTTTCATCCTGTGGGGCAGTGAGGATTCTTGATCCTCCTATAACAGAAAACGATCATCTGTGCTCTTAGGTTTCCTTATAAGGACCAAAGTTGTAGTTGCAAGTTCAAAGATCATGCACGCTTCGCAGATTTCACAGGTGGAAATAAGACCATCGGCAAAGCTCATGACATCGAAAGGGATTAGTATTCTATATGGCATTAAAGCGCTACTATTTTCGCCCTTTGTATGAGGAGGGTTCTGCTCTTTAGTCGTTTAAATTTTTTTACTTTACAGACCGTTTTTTCTTTTAAACGCTATTTTCGCATTGGCCCATGCAAAAGTTCTTATTAGGCGCCGCGAAGCAAGCGGGCATTGGCTAGCATTTGATAAAAATTTAAACATATTAAGGGAATTCAGGGAAATGCGTAAATCCCTCGTAACCGCGTAAACTGTAGCATGTACCTCTGTACCTGGTTACCTCTATTAATATAAGTACGCAAATTTGAATAAAGTTGTTTAGAATGTATTTAAAGTTTTTTCAGTAAAATTCATACAATTTTCCTTAAATAAATCAAATTTAGTTTTTTAACCAGTGTATTTTAAACGACACTGAGATATTTTTTTCTTTTTAACCGACTTCACCAAAAGGAGAAGGTTATCAATTCGTCGGATTTTTTTTTATGTATGTTACCGCATATCATTGCACCACATTAACAGATTTAAATAATTCTTTTTCTTTTAAGGAAAGCTGTTTCCCATGCTAGTTTGGCTTAAAACCGATCATTGTATCATGAAGAAATTAACGATAATCTTAAATTTTTATATAAGAATTGAAGTCGGTTTTTTTTGCTTAAAAATTACTTGTTAATTTAAGAAATGCAAATATGTGATATGAAAGAGATCATTACATTTATACTTTATATATATATTAATATCTTGCTTAAAGTACCCTTTTTAGCTAATTAAAACAATTGCGCTTATACCTATTTTGGTGACATCTCCTCATATGTTCATTGCTTCGTTCACAAAACATAAAATGCTTAAATTTTACGGTTTAGTAGTGATTTTTAATGCATTTAGAAAACCTAATGTTTTTTACGATCCTTAATGGAAATTAATTTTTGAATGAAAAAACGTTATGGAAAATATAAAATGTTGGCCTATTTAAAAAAGTATCCACATTTATACTGATCGCAAAAAATAAGTATTTCGCAAAAATCCGTCTAAAAATTTATCCAATTGGATCTATTTAGATCCAAACGGCGACCCTGCATGTAAACATACTGGTCTCCCCTCTCACTGAGTTATTCAACCGGGTTGAAATTTCAACGAAATTGGGTCTTGGAATTTTAGGCTCAACGAACTTACGACAGCATGCATTTCTATTCTATTTATAGGAAGGGTAAAGGAATGGTAAATAAATACAGGGAAATACATCCATATGTAAGTATTATTCTAATTGAATTACAGAGAGTTTGAATTGAAAAGTATTAAATTTTCCTTTTAATGTGACTACAACCTAGCAACTTTTGAAACATCGGAAACCATCGATATATCGATGTTTTTCTGGCGATGTATTTTAGCATTGATGTTAATTTTTCCGATGCATCGAAACATCGATGTATCGATGTTACTCCCCAAAATTTGCATCCCTAGACTGAATCAAAATTCGCTGCTTTGCTTCTGTGTACGTATACGAACCAGTCTTGATATTTGAGATTTTTAAATTGTACTAAATTAACGACAAAAACTGTAACTATTTGAGCTTAATTGTACTTTTGACCATTTCCGTCAAAACATTACCTCCCGTTTTCCTTCAACCAAACATAAACCATATTTATGTCTCCTACAGTAAGTTAACATATCTTTCAGTTCATTGTGCAGCTTTAGTAGCCCATAAAGTCATAGCCAGTTTTGACAGAAAGTCCCACTAAAATTCATTAAGTATACAGTTTACTTCAGTATACACAAATAAATTCTTAAATTATATTCCACATTTTAAAAAGTACACCCAGCGATAAAATTCTACGGTCACCCAGTTTGAGCTATATATTTAATTTTTTCCAAATTAATTTTCATAATCTTTTATATGAAAGTATAGCTCACTGAAGTAAAATGTCAGCAACGGCGTTGCGCATTTTCTTCCATTTAAAATAAAATGCCAACATTCCTTATATGGAAGAAGGTGTGCAACACCGTCAACAAAAAAAAAAAGGCAAAAATCAATGGTATTTTTTTAGACATTTCAAACTTGCACCTTTTATGATTACCTAAAAAATTTCTACGAATTCTGAATAAAAACTGTGAAATTTTAATGAAAATTTGTTGATTTTTTTAAATATTTGAATCCGTGGTTTATTTCGTTTTGTTAGACAATGACCTCCACTTTTATAAAAAAAATTTAATTAGAAAAAAATTCAAGAAATAGGCCAACTTCGGTAACAGTATAATTTTGTCGCGGGATGTATATTCAAATATGAAGACAATAATTACAAAAAATTGATGCAGAAGTTAGATCAGTTTATATTAGGGAAAATAAATCACATAAAATGATATCAGTAACACTATAATGGAAGTCCACTATTCCGGTTTTTGTCATATGCATTATTTCGGTTTTGAGTCGAAACTGTGCATGTATGCATTACTTCGTTTTTGTCATATGCGTTATTTCGGTTTTCAAATGAAAGTGTGCATATATGCATTATTTCGGTTTTTATACCCGAGCGCACTTGTGCACAAGGGTATTATAACTTTGTTCACATAACGGTTGTTTGTAACAGGCAAAACGAATCGAGATAGATATAGACAAATGTATACATAAATGATCAGAATGAAAAGAGAAATCGATTAAGCGGTGACTGTCTGTCCGTTCGTCCGTCCGTCTGTGCACACGATAACTCGAGTAAAAAATGAGATATCTTAACGAAACTTGGTACGTGGACTTCTTTAGGGCATAGGACGGACTTATGGTTACATGTGTATATCTTGGTAACCGCTGCACCAATTTCTTCCAAACTTGTCACAGTTGTTGGTCCTGCTACAACATACCAAATGCCGAAAATTTTTAAAATCGGACAATAACCACGCCCACATCCCATATAACGGTAATTTAGAAATATACGAAATCCTCGATAAATCAGTAAATATTAAAGCTACTTTATTCAAATATGATGGTTGCAACAATTTTTTACCAAGAAATACGTTTATGGTAAAATTTTGGAAAATGGGCGTGGCACCGCCCACTTATGATCACATATATGTATCTCGCTAACCGTTCTAGCAATTTGAACCAAACTCGGTATGGTTATTGTGCTTGCCACATAAAAGCAAAGCGTTGAAAATTATTGAAATCGGACTAAAATTACGACCGCTTTTCATATAACGGTATATTTCAGAAATGCTTGAAACTGCAATATTTCGAAATTTAAGGACGCTAATTTACTTAAAATTTATACACCCCGGCTTATCGTGTAGCGGTAGCTTTCTGAAAGGTGGAAAACATATATTTAATATGTATTTATAATGTATTTAATGTTCGGCTCCGCCCGAACTTTGACTTTCTTACTTGTTTCATATGCTTTATTTCGGTTTTCAAACGAAAGAGGGCATACGCATAATTTCGGTTTTTCTAATATGCATTATTGCGGTTTTCAACCGAAACTGTGCTATATACATTATTTCGGTTTTTTTCATTATTATTTCGTATGCACAATTTCAGGGTGCACAGAAAACGCTTTTTGGGATTTGCCGATTTTGACAATTCCCAAGTAAATGTAAATAACGCCTCAGAAACTTTAGATGCACTGAAATCTGCTAATACTTTCACAAAAATCGCCATTTTTTAATTTTCGCTATTAATTCTTTTTATAAATCATATATATTTTAAAATTTAACATAATGAAACCACGTTTCCTATCGAAAAATGTATTATTGAGAAAATTTACTATTTTACAGTTTATTTTATCCTCCCATTCGGCTTTGCTTACTTTTACTTGAGAAATTTCATCGCCGCCGGGAATGCGGCATCTTGTGTTATATCATTCCTGTTGCCATATAGTGTTTAGTGTTGGACAATTTTTGCTCTTAAAATTAAGAAAATTATGTCGAGCAAAAATAAAACTAGGTACTCAAAAACGCGAATATGTGGTAGATTTCAGACCTTGTGTGGTAGATGTGGTAGATGCTCAAAAAGTGACAGATCAACCACAATGTGGTAGAAGTCCGATCACTGATCAGCAGAAGGCAAGACAAGCGAATCAACGCGCAAAGCAGTTGACGGAACATTATTTACACTGGCAGCAGCGGCAGAAGAGAGTGAGGTATCAGAGACATTGCAGGTTTGTGAAGTAGTATCAGCAGCAAGCAACGAAGGCGAAACATCGTGTAAAGTAGCAGACAAAATTGGATGCATTCACTGAGAAATAGCATCCGGGATGCAAGTGTTTTGGCGAAGGCATTTAACTTCAGACGTTAATAAAGAAATTGCCTTTGACAACTCATCATACCGAATTTTGCTCTGTAATGATTGAAGCTCAGTTTTCAGACATTCAGTTTCTTTGATTAAACGTTGTTTATCATCGCGCAGTGCGTAGACCAAAGCGATAACACGAGCGTTCTCTGCTCTAAGAGCAGCAATCTCTTTTAAGATCGTTTTCGTAGACTATTTTTACTTTTTAACACTGTCGATTTCCTTACGACCGCTTTCTATTTCGGATTTTTGAGCGAAGAAATTAACTTTGGCCATGTTTGCTGTAGTGAGCTACCGGTGATGCTGTGTTCAACGCCAATTTGCTTAGATAAAGAGGCCGAAACATATGAGCCAAGAGACGACAGGGTGCGCAAGGAAGGCATTTTTGGTCCAATAGTCGGAAAATTCAGCCTCCATGACAACTCCCCCGACAACGGAGAGAGGCTGATTGACTTTGCCGGGACACGAAACATGGTAGTTAGTAGTACCAGACACCAGCATCGAAACATCCATAAGCCACTTGCGTGTCCCCTGATCAAAGAAAGAAGAACCAAATAGATTATGTTGTGATAGACGGAAGATACGTTTCGAGCGTTCTTGATGTGCGTTCTATCCGAGGAGCCAACATCGACTTAGATCACTACCTTGTTGCAGCCACGGTCCACATGCGCGTCTGTGCAATGAAGAACGTCCATCAGGCAACGCGGCGAAAGTTCGACGTTGAGAAGCTGCATTCACAGCCGAGAAATTTCGCAATCGACTCTCAATCCTGCTTAATCAAGAAACTCTTCAACGACCGGATATAAATGAGTAATGGGAATCCATCTCCCAATCACTTCGTGCCACTGCGGAAGAGGTAGTGGGATACTACTGTCCGCACAGTAACAACTAGTATGACGAAGACTGCCGCGCGGCTGCTGCAGAGAAATACGCAGCATACAAAGTCACCCTATAGCCAATAGCAACACGAGCGACAGTTGCACGATACCGGGAGATGAGGGGGGAGAAGAGACGTCTACTCAAAAGAAAGAAACGAGAGGCGGAAAAACATGACTGAAGGGGCTCGAGATGCTGGCAGACAGGAATGGGGCTCGAAAATTCTATCAGAAAATAAGGCAGCAACCACATGGTTTCAAGACCGGGGCTGGTTCCTGTAGAGATGAAGATGGAAATTTGGTAACAGATGTCCAGAGTACGCTGGAGATATGGAGGGAACACTTCTCAACGCTTCTGAATGGCAACACAGGTGGCGCGTTTGAAGAAGAAGAACCCGAACCAATGTATATGGACGAAGCTCACGTTCCTCCACTTGACCAAGGCGAGGTGAGAACAGCAATATGGTGGCTTAAAAACAACGAGCCCCCCGGAGCCGACGGTATTCCGGCTGAGCTGTTCAAAGCCGGCGGCGACCAGTTCGGTCGGGCGCAGGTACCAGCTATTAAGCAGAATTTGGTCTGATGAATACATGCCCGAAGATTGGAATCTCAGTGTACTTTGCCCAATCCACAAGAAGGGAGATCCCGCCGTTTGCGCTAATTATCGCGGAGTAAGCCTTCTTAATATTGCATACAAGGTCCTGTCGACTATATTGTGTGAAAAACTGAAGCTCTTTAAGAACCAACTGATTGGACCTTATCAGTGTGGCTTCAGACCTGGTGAGTCCACCATTGACCAGATTTTCACAGCGTATCAAATTCTGGAAAAGACACTCGATATGCAAATCGACACACACCATCTTGTTGTTGATTTCAAAGCTGCTTTTGATAGCACGAAGAGAAGCTGCCTGTTCAATGCCATGTCTAAATTTGGGATCCCCGCAAAACTAATGCGGCTATGTAGAGTTACGTTGAGCACAACTTACAGCTCCGTCCAAATTGGGAAAGACCTCACCGCGCTGTTTGAGTCCAAACGAGGTTTTAGACAAGGCGATTCACTATGATGCAATTTTTTCAATCTGATGCTAGAAAGCGTTATAAGAGCTGCCAATCTGAATCGCAGCGGGACCATATACAGCAAAAGCACGATGCTGGTGGTGTATTCAGATGATATTGACATCGTTGGCCTGAAACTCAGGGATGTCAGCGCAGCATTTTTCAGCTTAGAAAAGAAGCTAACTAGGTTGGTCTGGGGTTGAACGAGGACAAGACAAAGTACCTCCTGGCAACATAACAAGTCTTCGCGTATTGGGACATACGTCACTGTTGGCAGTCATAACTTTGAAGTAGTGAAGGACTTTGCTTACTTAGGATCCAGCATAAACACCACCCATAATGTCAGTCTGGAGATAAAGCGAAGAATGACTCTTGCCAACAGGTGCTACTTTGGACTCGATAGGCAATTTAAAAGCAGAGCCCTCTCTGGACGAACAAAAATCACGCTTTACAATTCTCTTATCATGCCCGTCCTCTTATATGGCGCAGAAACATGGACGATGTCTACCAAAGATGAGTACGTTTTTGGGGGTTTCGAGAGAATTATTGGCTTGGACATGTTGTACGCATGGATAACGACGCTTCGGTGAAAAGATCCTTCGGCTCCGCATCCATGGGTGGACAACGAAAGCAAGGGATACCACGAACACAATGGATGAACCAAGTGCAGAAGGACCTGTCCGCACTTGGGATGAACAACTGGTGCAAATCTGCAAAGCAGAGAGACAACTGGCGAAGTTTTTTGTTCTCGGCCCAAACCGACAAACGGTTGTAGTGCTAAATAAGAAGAAGAAGGAAATCGCGCTGATTTTTAATATTAATTTTTTTTTTGCTCACAGTGTTGTGCTTTTTCTTCCATATATCGAGGGCTTATATTCAATACCCTCTATCTGCACTTTTCACAAATATGAGATTCTGATATAAAAATTCACCTAAGAGGCAAATGTCATCGGTTATATTAATGCTTACCTTGTATAACGATTGACAGAAGAATTTACTATTAAATTGCAAAGTCGGAATTAACATCACTGATGACAGGTAAGTCCCAAATGGGTTCTAACATCACAAAGTAGTTTTTGGGAAAACTGCAGATAGAGGGTATTGAATATAAGCCCTCAATATGTAAAGTATGCTCGACAATTCATTTTATAAGGAAGCAAATGCCAAGCACTGTCAAATATATTAAAAATCAACGCGACTTTTTAGCGTCTTGAAATTTGCACTTTAAAGGCCAGTATGCAGCTATCAATAAAAGCGAAAACTCCGTGTAAAATGACGTACAAGAAATGGCTAAGAAATTTTCTTCAGTAAAATTTTCTTAAGGCAGTACGCAGTTCTTAAGAAATTTGCTACGCTTTCTATCACGGTTATCTAAAGTCTTTTGTGAAAAAAGAGCACGAGGCAACCCATGTTTGCAACAGAAATATATTTCCGTTCCATTATTTCTTGGGGAAAGAGTAAGGCGACAGGCTGTATCAGATGTCAAAATGCTTAGGACACACACATACACGATATAATAGCAATTTTTTTTCTTCGCCGGTTTCTTGTGAGCTGCATGTTCGCCATATCTTACTAAAATTTCATGGGCTATAAAACTGAATACCCAAAATGTTTCTGAAAATTCTGAATAAAAAGTTTGAAATTTTTGGGGGTTTTGGAAAATTTTTTGCATGAAGTACACAAAAGAGTGCTTCAAAAAAAGTAAAGTCGGAGTTTTAATGCTAGGATTTTTCTGCATCGAAAAAATATAATCCTGGTTTTTTAATCAATAAATATTTAGAGGGTGCTCAACGCGCTCAAAGTTTTCCATATATTTTATATGGCAAAAAAAAAAAAAAAAACAATTTTTTATGAAAATGGTATAGAGTCCTTGAAAATCAATATTTTTCAATCGGCAAAGTGCGTTTCTCTTCAGGAGACTACTTTATATGAGCATACTTTATATGGCAAAAAATGGATAACACTGTCAGCCAGCCAGAAAGATTATTAAAAATTAGCGCGATTTCCTAGTGTCTCGAAATTTGCGCTTTAGCCCACTAAAATTAAAGGGACTATAACACTGCGTACCTAAAAGAAAGTTTGAAATTTTTGGGTGCAGATAATTGATAAAGTTTGTTGAATTTTTGTACGAATTTTGAAATGTGGATTGAGGTGGCGCTGGTTATGTAAAGGGCCAGACTTTTATCAAAAAAAAAAAAAATGGAAACATAAAATAAACAAAAGAAAAAATAGTAAAAACTAATCCAAATGTCGCTTAACTTAATCAGCTGAAAACAAGGGCATATAAAAACCTATTCAAAAAATAAACCCAACTTTCCCATCTGTTCGCCAAGCCCCTTCGTTTGACACCTCATATTCGAAAATCGGGCGAACGGTGTAAATATCATAATTTAAAAAGCAGGTGGCAACCCTGTTAAAAAATTATAACCTTACTGCACATATAGAGGCCAGGCGCTTTCATTTGACACCTCATTTTTGAATGAACGGTGCAAGCAGTGTCGCCAGGTCTNGAGAAAACGTCCCCCTTGGTCTGAAAAAACGTCATTTCCTACCCAAAAACGTCTTTTCCAAATGTATGCACACAGAATTGTTCTTATTAAACTTTTATTGTATACAAAGGAACATACATATGAACGTAAGGTATATTAAAATGGCATTTCGATAGAGCACATTTAAAATGCATTAGAATGGAATTTATTAGAATTTGCTCAATTTAGTGAATACCACTATTGTAAACTGGTTTGAGATCGTTAATATAAAAAATGATTTTATACATACACTTGTGATCAGCTGATTAAGTCATCAACATTTTGATCGATTTTGGCTGTTTTTCGATTGTTTATTTAATGTTTATTATTTTTCCATAAAAGCCAAGCTCATTTTATAATAAACAAAATATAAATCCACATTTCATTTCATTTGTGCAAAAATTATAAAAAATCTGCAAATTTCAGCTATATTTTCAACTTTTTATTCAGATTTTTTAGAATTTTTTTGAATATGCAGTTTGATAGCCCACTAAATTTCAGGGCAATAATGTGTAAGTTTAAAGGGGCTACATAATCGCGCTGGTTTTTAATAATTTTTTTTTCTTGTACACATTTGGTTAGGGGGTCGGTTGTCGAGTATGCTAAATTACGTTCTGCTAAGAAGGAGCATAGCAATATTTCAGCCTTTTTTGCATTCATTACAATTTAAATGACGTCTTAAAAAAGTCGCCTACTTTTTTCTGACTTTTTGTGCTGTTCCAGCTTTTTGATGCTTTTGCGAGCGTGCGTGTTGCAATGGATCAGCTCTTCCTGATTTGGCTTTTAATGAGCAATTGCAAACAGTACAATTAGTGTCGTAACCTCAAGTGTTTACACAACCAGCCTTTGTCCCAAGAATCCAAAAAAATGCGCGTATACTTGATTTGTATCATATTTAAGTCATATGTGTCCAAAGAATAAATATCTTTGAAGCAGGTGCTGCAAAACACAAAGCTTGTAAAGATTTATTAAGAAAGTAATTCAAAACCAGTTCTACTTACAAGATTTAGTAACAGAGCAAAATTACTGGGAAGTTAAAAAACGTCAATTTCTACACAAAAAACGTCCAAACGTCAACAGGATACAAAAAACGTCCAAATGACGTTAAAAACGTCAACCTGGCAACGCTCGGTGCAAGTCTTATGCAATTAACAAATTGCCTCAGCATAGAATAGTATCTCCAGCCACACCAACTTTCCGCGAATGTTTGACGCAGCATTTACATTCACTTATGAACGAGAACGACGGCAGTGAACCTTCGCGAAGGCATCAGTTTTACATTGAAAAACTTTCTTTTTTACCAAGAGCTTGTTCAAAAACCTACCAAAATGGATTTTTTCCTACCATTTATCTTAATCAAGAAGACGGCGTTTGACAGCATTAAATACATTTATTTTTGCTGGTTTTTATACTTAAAATAAGATTTCCAGGTAAACAAAAAGTTCAGGATAACAGCTATATTATACATATGTACATACATTAGCACACGAAAAAAGTGGCGTGTGCTTTTAACCAGAGGCACCCACCGACATGTATTTCGACACGCTGAATCCGAATCTGAGGTCCGTTTGACTTTTACACATCAAAATATCGAGTGAATTGCGAAAAAACTGAAAAAAGGAAAAAAATTCGAATAGTTTGTAATTTTAATAAAGCCATCGGAGTAAATGACGTGACAAATCGTAGCAGAAAATAAAATTCTGTCGTAGTCTATTTTTATACAACGCTCATTTGCATTCATATGTATATTATGAAGTACATACACTAAAGCAAGGTCAAAAGACACCTCACGGTTAGGCTTGCCAACTGTCCGGGACTTAGGGATGCAAATTTTGAGCAGTAACATCGCTACATCGATGTTTCGATGCATCGGAGAAAAGAACATCGAGGCTAAAATACATCGCGATGCATCGCCAGAGAAATATCGATATATCGATGGTTTCCGATGTTTTGCATTTGTTAATTTCTAGTTAAATTTAAAGCAATATTGAATACTTTAATAATTATGAATGTATTTTCCTGTATTTTATTATCCTTTCTATACCCTTTCCATTATTAGAATCAAAATGCATACCATCGTAAGGTCGTTCGGGCCTAAAGATCCTAGGCCTGATCTTGTTGAAAGTCTAAGGGGTGTTTGGTTCTGTTTTAATGGCTAGGTTATTAGATTCAGAATGAATGCAAAAATTTTATTGAACTTGGGGCGTTTTTTATGAAAAATGTTGTGGAAAAGCAACAATAATTTACAAAGCTAAGAAGTTATAGCTGCTATTTGGGAGATCACTACATCTACTAATCAGACTTCTTCAACCGCGGTCATTGAGGAGTTGTGGTGATCTCCGAAGTAGCAGCTATAACTTCTACCTTTTGTAAATTATTGTTGATTTTCAATAACCTCAAGCCTCAAGCTCAATTAAATTGTTGAATATAATTGTTATAAGGCCATAAATAACAAAAAAATTGTGAATGAATAATAAATTTAAGGTCAGTCAATCATACCGAAAGAAAGTCGGCGAGTCTCCTTACTTCGATGTTTAAAACATCGGTAAAATTTCCATCGATGCNATTGTGAATGAATAATAAATTTAAGGTCAGTCAATCATACCGAAAGAAAGGCGGCGAGTCTCCTTACTTCGATGTTTAAAACATCGGTAAAATTTCCATCGATGCATCGTCAATTTCGCGATGTTAGTAAATTGTAAACATCGATGGCAAACATCGAAAATTTAACCGATATTATCGATGTTTCAAAAACATCGATGCATCGTTTGCATCCCTACCGGGACTAGGAGACTCCGGGCCTGGGGCAAAATCTGCGCGCTGCGGGTTTGCCCATGATTTCTTCGAGATGCGGTTAAAAACTTTGAGATTCTCCGATTTACTGGAAATATGACTAACAATTAGTTGTTCTCTTTTTAATTTTCGTGTATAATAAAAAATAGCATATTCTTTAAACACGTACATTTGTTATGTAGTATACATTTGAATCGCTCTTTTAATGTCATTTAAAATATTTTAACAACCTTGTCATTGTTGAAACTATTATCGACTCGCAACTGTATTTCATAGAAAAATGTCTGATTTATAAATCTGCCTTTACATCCATCAATTCAATCACTTGATATCCCTTTAGATACGTAATGGATACAACTTTTTATAGCGTCTACGGAGTTGAGAGAATCGCCGAATGTAATTGGTAAAATTCTGCCTTGCAGGTCATATAATATATTTGATTTTAAACAAAGTTATATTTGAAAGTTGTTACATAATAAAATCCCTACAATACGGGGAGTAATGCTAAATAAATTAAACGTAACCTTTTTCTTCATTGTTCGTGTATCGGTGTGGCTATTCATGTTGGGTGTTAGGGCTGTTTCAATCATTGCTGGTTTTATTCTGTCAATCGGAATTGTTTTAATTTCGTTATTAATTTCTACCTTGAAATATTTCTTATCTTTTTCAACCACTCTAAAAGGCCCTTCATATGGCTGCTGCAGTGAATGCTTATTAATAACACATACAAAAACAAATTTACAAGTTTGCATATCCTTTGGAACATAAATACCAGTGTTAGAATTTTGATGATGTTGTAAATTAGAATTAAAATTTTTAAAATGCTCGCGTAAACTACTTAAAACTTCAGACGAAGTTGAAATTTTAGTATTTGAAACAACAATTTCACCAGGAAGACGTAAGTTCTGTCCAAAAACCATTTCAGCTGGTGTGGCTGAAATATCTTCTTTATATATTGATCGTAAACCCAATAAAACTATAGGCAACTCATCATACCAATTTCTGGTCCCATTCCTGGCCATTAGCGACGATTTTAATATGAAAGCGTTCTACCACACCATTGCCCTGAGGATGATAAGAAGACGTTGTAATTTGGTGACTCCCTAATAATCTAGAAAGTTCTGAGAACAATTTGGATGTGAACTGAGTACCTTGATCTGTAGTGATGTTTAATGGTGCGCCGAAACGTGATAGATATTCAGCAAAAAACTTACTAGCAACCGTTTTTGCAGAAATATCACTTAAAGCATATACCTCTGGCCAGCGAGTAAACCTATTGTCAAAAGATACCGATGACCTTTTGATACAGGTAGAGGTCCAACTATATCTATATAAATATGTTCAAATCTACTCATTTTAGATTTCTGACAATCAATACTTCTTTAGACCATAAGTTTATTTCCTTGTTCATACTTGGCCAATAATACTTTTTCTCCTGACAGTTCACGCCAAATATCAAAATTTAGAATAGGAATTTTAATTAATTCAAGATTTCGAAATGTTTGTCCAGAAACAAGTTCAAGAAGTTCGTTGTCCTGTTATTGTCTGCAAGGTTTTAAAATTAAGTTCTGCGTAATTAATCACTCCCACTTCAAACGCCCGCGATAATGTATCAGCCACAATGTTTGCTTGACCCTTTATATACTGGATGTCATTAGTAAACTCTGCTATAAACTCTAAGTGCCTTGTTTGCTTGGGCTGCGTTCGGGTTTCGAGTCAAGAGCAAAAATCAAGGGCTTATGGTCTGTAAAAACAGTAAATTGTCGTCCTTCTAATAGATAGCGAAAATGTTTAATACTTAAATGAATTGCTAATAGTTCTCTGTCAAAAGCACTGTATTTGATTTCTGTTGGAGAAAGTTTTTTCGAAAAAAAACGCAAATGGTTAAGACTTGTCATCGCATTGTTGTTGTATAACACCACCAACTGTCGTATTAGATGCATCCATCGTTAAAGATAATTTGGCGTCTTTGTTAAAATGATTCAACAATATCGTAGATGCAAATTTCTCTTTAATGCATATAGGTACTACTACTAGTAGATGTATCGTCCCAAACTAAAATTTTGTTATGTTTCTTACTCGCTCTGTTAATCAAATCGTAGATTGTACCAGTCAACTCTGCTAATTTTGGAATGTATCTATGATAGTAATTAACCTGACCTATGAACTTTTGTGCCTGCTTTATTGACTTCGGTAGCTCGAAATTTCGGATGGCCTCTATTCTATTTTCTGAAGGTTTTATATTCCCGCCTCAGATATATTGTGTCCCAAAAAATCGATATTTGTTACACCAAAAATACATTTACTTGGTTTGATGTTTAAACCGTATTCTGCTAAACGCTCAAAAAGTACACTCAGATCTTTTAAATGCTGTTCTTCAGTTTCGCTTGAAACTAAAAGATCATCAATGTAAGCAAAAACAAAATCTAAATTGGTGACTACTTCATTGATAAATCTTTGAAACGTTTGTGCCGAATTCCTAAGACCAAATGGCATGTGGGTGAACTCAAACATACCAAACGGAGTAGTAATTGCTGTTTTATAAACATCTTCTGCCATTGGAATTTGATGGTATGCCCTTACTAAATCTAATTTTGAAAATATCCTCTTACCTCTGAGATTCATGTTAAAATCGTGAATATGAGGCAAAGGGTAACGATCGGGTACAGTCACAATATTTAATCTTCGGAAATCACCACAAGGCCGCCAGTCATTAGCCTCTTTCTTTGAAACTAGATGAACCGGTGATGCTACTGAGGAACTCGAAGGCCTGCAAATTCCTGTTTTAACTAGAAATTTAAACTCGCGTCTAGCGACCTGATATTTAATCGGATCTAAGCGCCTTGGCGTAGAAAATGGAATATTTCCTTCCGTAACAAGTCGGTGTACAGTACAATGCCTAACTACAATTAGTACAGGAAATTGTTTCAACAACTTCGTATATTGATTATCCACTGAGAAAATTTTCGGAAGCGAAACATTACAAAAAGACGATATTGCATTAACAGAAAGATTTGTTAAGTGATCAACTAAACATTTATGTCTAATATCAATAAGAAGACCATATTTACACAGAAAATCGGCTCCTATTATAGGTTTTCCAATGTCAGCT
>NW_016159673.1:20339-68940 GCF_001687245.7 Rhagoletis zephyria
ACGGACAGACGGACAGACGGACGGACAGACAGACATGGCTTAATCGATTTCTTTTTTCATCCTGATCATTTATGTATACATTTGTCTATATCTATCTCGATTCGTTTTGGCTGTTACAAACAACCGGTATGTGAACAAAATTAATATACCCTTGTGCACAACTGCGCTCGGGTATAATGACGTACAAGAAATAGCGAAGAAATTTTCTTGAGTCAAATTTCCTTAAGGCAGTACGCAGTTCTTAAGAAATTTGCTACGCTTTCTACTACGATTTTCTAAATTTTTTTGAGAAAAAAGAGCACAAGGCAACACAGGTTTGCAACAGAAATATATGCCCGTTCCATTTCCACAAGGATTTTTCGATACGGAATTTTTATGTTTTTATGTTGAAAATAGAAATGGGTTCTTGACCGGCAATGCGGAAATGCTTCTTTTCATAATAAAAAGTATATAACTTTTTAACACTTAATTACTAGTTAGATGCTATTAAATTTGATTACAATAATAAAAAAAAACTGAATTTTGAAATAGAATCTTCTATAATCGAAATCCGGAAATCCGGCCGGATTTTAGCCAGGATCCGGGCGAATAGTCGGATAACAGAAAAAAGGCCGGATAAGCCGGATTCCGGATATCCAGCGGATACCCGGCACATCCCTAGTATCAATTAAAGAAAAAATTCAAAACAATATTAATTATAACTTTCGTTTTCAATTATCCTTTTGGAAAATGTCAAAAATGTCCTGCAAAAATATTATTCTTAAAGATTTTTAAATTTGAATGCATTTTGAAGAATCTTAATTTAATTTAAATCCTATTAATCTATATAGGGATATTGAAGGATAAAAATTGCAAAGGATATTTTAGTTTAATGAATTTTTTCGATGTCCTTGGGAGAAATCCAGCCATCCTATGAAAAAAAGGTAAAAAAACAGATTTACTAGAAATGCGCTAAAATATGGGAAANTCCTATGAAAAAAAGGTAAAAAAACAGATTTACTAGAAATGCGCTAAAATGCGCATATCGAATTTCTCGCATTTTCAAAGTTTTAGTGCACGATTAATTCAAGTTATTAACTTTAACTTCCACTAAAAGTTGGCAGTGTTGCCACAAAAAAATTACGAAATCCGAACAAATTACTCAAAATTTTCTTATTACAGATATGACTTGTGTACTGCATACTATTTACATGTACTTAGTATACAAATTTATTACATTCTCCAATTTAATTGGTACATTTCTTCTTGCGGTTCAAACAGAGTATCACCGTTATTTTTTATGCCTTGGTTTGTATATAATATTGCTGAGACTATATCAGTGCTCAATCTGGTCTTCAATTCAGTTCTACACATTTTTAAACTACTAAATATACGCTCTAATGAAGCATTAGAAAAGGGCTATATTTACGGTGACCAAATTAACGAACGTAAAATAAAGGACATTTTTCCCAATGATTTTAGAATACGAACATACAAATGATAGTAATTTAGATCAAATATTTGCCAGTTAATTATATTATTAAATTGTACAAGTTCCTCTTCTCGAAAGGCGCTGTAACCGGATTTTAACCGATTCCGAAAAATGACACCAAATCCTTATCAAGGTCTTCGCCATCCTTTGCTGCCACAATGCGCTTATCATAATTGAGCGGAGGTTTATTGTTATTTTTCAGTGGATCTGAAAACTTAGCGTGCAACACGATTCTGGGCACAACAGAATTGAAATTAATTTTACTCAAAGTATATTAATTTTTCTGGGAAAATGTCTAAATATTAGTTAATTTTTTTTTGCAATTACATAAATTTCCCCTTATCACTATTATCAAGGATTCGTGACTCTTAAGTGGGGTGCGAAGCAAACTGACGAAGGTTTTCATTCTGTTTTATTATGGACATTTTTATTTTTTGACCTCTGCAAAATCCAAAGCTAATTTAAACGACTGTTTAAGAAATAAAGGACAAATGGCGTCCTTTATTCTGACAAAAATTACAAAGGACAGGGGGTTAAAATAAAGGATAGTCCTTTAAAATAAAGGACGGATGGTCACCGTAGCTATATTAGTAATGCCGATATATATTTTTTTTTAATTGGGAAACTTATAGAACCTGAAGAATCTTTTAATTCAAAAACTTTTCCTATAATTTTCTGGATCTAATGAGGAATCACTATGAATATCCTTATGATCGAACAATGCGCGTTCTCTCCATTCGTTACCGAGATTTTGCATGTTTAAAATAAGTTGAAATGAAGAATGAAATGAAGAAAATTATCAATAACATTATGAATATTTAGCAGCAAATGCAGATATGCTTAAGAGCGAAAAACATCACACAAGCGGCTTGACAAACCAAGCGAAATATCCCTTTCTTTAAAGCTATTTATGTTGTGTATGGGGGAGTTTGAAGGTTTGACAAGCCGCCATGTTGACGTTTGATCAAACCGCTTACGTTTTGTATGATAAAATCGCCTAGTTCGTAATGTAATGAGGACGCGAGAGAGATAAATCGAAGAAACCCAAACCCTTTTACATTGTGAACCGGAAGAAATCTAAAATTATTTGCGTGAACGAGTCATGTTTGCATGGTGTATGGCGAATGGGAAAAGTAGGTTTGAAGAATGTTTGACAAGCCACTTGGGTGGTGTATTTCGCTCCTTATAAAACTTTGGAAAGCTTTTTGTACAAAAATTTTCAGAGCGATTTAACAACTCTCTTGTGTAAAACATGGCTGCATTTGTTATCTGCAAATATATCGAGAGAAAATTCCTCAAAATATAAAGCCTCCAAAAATACTCAAGCGCACCCGAAATTCCTCACGTTTTGAGGGATTACTCACAAAGTGGCAAAACTAGTTATCGTTATTGCACGGCCATAAAACTTCATATATGTATATGCTATTTAGTCTAAAAAGTACAAATATAGAAGGTATGCATATCAAAAATTGCAAACAAATTTTTGTCCATATATTCTTGGGACAGTCTAATCTACTTGAAAACACTAAAAACATATGTATGTAGATACCTGTAAATTCGTTCCTGGTTTTCTCTTCTCTTTTTATTTTTTCTAAAAGGCCCTATCTGCTCTACTTTGCTGCGGACACATATTCCATCCTCCATATCTGTCTGATTATGGTATTATTTACGAATGGCTGGACATGTTGCTGACATCTAAAGACGAAAAGGTAATTAAACCAATATGCGGGTTATATGTTGCTTTATGCTATGTTATGTTAAATTATGTAATATTATGTTATGCTATAATTACAACAACTAGTATTTGCTTATTAAAACCTAATGTAATTGCATGTCCATTGGATGTTTTTTCTTTTAGATATATCTCTTAGCACGAGATACTGTTGTCTTATTACTTGAATCGAATCCGGACTGTAGTGTGCTACTTGAGTGGGTTATTGATCGCTGTTATACATCGACCCCCCGTGAAGCAGATGCTTGCTTTGTAGCCCTGGCAGCAATTTTTAGTGCAAGGTAACTGTTTAAGGAGAAATATATTTATTTATACCCAGCGGCGCACTGCTGTATGGGATCCGTGCAGTCTACCTACAATGTTAATTACAATTTCAAATTGGTCAGCGGTGTTGTAGGCAATTATTTATATTGTGGCAGGACCCCATTAAGCAGGGCGCTTCTGGGTAAGTACTAGGGTGATTGGCTCCAATTCGTGCTTTGCTTGATGTTGTGACACAAATGGAGATATCTACACTTTTACTCCACCTCCGAAGAATCTGCTGTTTTTCGTAATCGCGGAAACTAGTTATTTAATCTAGCCAAATAAAACTACCAAAAATTAAACTGGATCCAAAGTTCGCTTTTACAGAACGTTTTCTAGATTTTAGGAAAGTGTGCTCTTTTTACAAACCGAAGGCTTCACTGAACTATAAAAATAAATTGCTGGATTGCCTAGATGTATGTATGCTAACAGAATTACACAAAGTCAAAAGAAATGAGAGAGTGTTGCCATATTTTATAAATTAGTGTTTGCCAATGCATACTTCAACATTTCCACTCATTGTATAATAAAAAACATTTAAATGAAACATTTGGGTCAAAAGTAAAATTCATTCAGTGGTTTGGTAAATATATCTGCAATTTGTTCTTCTGTGCAAACGTATTCCAAGTCGAATTAGCCTTCTTGAAATTTCTCCCTTATGAAGTGATATTGAACATCAATATGCTTCTTTCGCTTATGGAATACAGGGTTTTTGATTAGTCGAATCGCGCTTATGTTGTCCATGTATAACTTCACCTTCAAATTGCTTTCCATCGAAAGTTCGGCCACGACCGACTTTAACTAAACGAGTTCTTTTGTGAAATCTTCGGACTATCATATATGTACATACGAGGTATTGAATTTGACGGATACGTGGTATTGCGCGCCAAGTGACGATATTACGATTCTTTCGAAGACATGGATAACTGACTGCTGCCTGATCGATGCCCAACTAATTGCATCTGAAACATTTTCAACCCGTAGCTTCGCTAGATTCAAAGAAATATTAGCACCGAGTTTGGTAGAAATGATAAATCGGTTACGCAGATATGTATATGGGAAAATCTCCGGAACCATGCGAATCAGCGCTAAAAAACGTAAATTTTTAAATTGAACGCGCAAAAATAAATTAAACCGTGCGACAGTCAATTTTACACACGAAAAAATCAATGCATTTACAAATCTGCGTGCCAAATATAGTAAAAGCTCAATAAAAATATTAAAATTAAATGTTAATAAGCCACAATAACATTGACAAATACATAGTTTAGGAGGAGCCTGCCTGAAACTATACAAGAAAGCAAATGTATGTACAGAATTGACAACAACAACCACGCTGTCAAGTTTAAATAGCCGCAAAGCAGCTGCACTTGCTAGCAGTAGGTTGAATAAGGAAAATGAATTAGCAACACGAGTTTACGGGGTTTGCATAGCTCAGTGGTTATCGCTTCTGACTTTACACAGCGATGACGCGGGTTCGATCCCTGCTGAAGTCTAGAAAAAAGAAGTCTGGTGAGGAGATGTGGGGATCTCCGAAATAGCTGCTATAACTTCTACTACTTAGACTAGACTTTGTAGCTTTTTCCATTTTTCCTCATAAGATAATCGTGGTATAAAGCTCAATAAAAATATTGAAAGTAAAACTGAGTTTTTAGTTTTTCTCTCTGACATCAGGAATTTTTTAAAAAGACTTCGAAAATTTCTAGAATTTGATTGAAAATGATAACTACTACATACCCTAATTCATCCTTCTAATTTGATTAGTTTTAGATTGAAAAAAATTTACACTTCTCGTTATAAGATATTGATAGTTACAATATACATATGTACATAATTGAAGATACTGGAATCGTTATTTTGGAACCATGTATGCGCTCTAAAAGAACAAACTCACCGTATGATGTACGGTTTAAATACTTTAATTTTTTTGTATACAAGGGCGTAGCCAGCCTTTCACCTAGAGGGCAGGAGTTTATTTAGAGGGGAAAAATGTATTTGATTAAACTTTTTTCTTTGTGTATGTAAATAGAAATTTTTGGGATTAAGAAAGTATAAGTTTTCTGGTATCCTTTACAACGATACTAATATTTTAAAAATCGGTTTGTAATTTTTTTGTTTAAAATATTTTGTTTATAAGAAAAAGGTATTGTTTGCTTTTAAGTGTTGTTTCTCAAATTTTTATATACGAAGTATTCAAATATGCATACCGGAAGAAAGGGTATTTAATTGCCTTTACAACTATATCCAATTTTTAAAATCGGTTAGTAATTTTTTTGTAAATTTTTTTTATAAAAGGTATATAAAGGTATTTTTTAATTTTAAGTTTTTTTCTCAAGTTTTTATATACGAAGTATACAAATGCGCATATCGGAAGAAAGAAAGTTTGACTGCGTTTACAATGATATAAACTTTTTAAAAATCGATTAGTAATTTTTTTGATTAAAATATTTGTTTTTTTTTTTATAAAAAAAAAGGTTTTTTTCTTTTAAATGTTTTTTCTCAAATTTTTACATACAAAGTAAACAAATATGCGTATCAGAAGAGAAGAAGGGGGTCTAGTCACGTTTACACCGATACCAACTTTTAAAAAATCAGTTCAAAATTGTTTGAAATATAAGGTTTTTAATTTTTCGAAGACCCGACCTTTGCCCCCTTATAGCACCTGTAATATAAGTTTGCAACAAAAGTTATAAACCATTTAAATAAGAGCAAAAGGCGGTATCCGACTGTATTTTTAGTTTTTTAGTTATTTACATATAATAACTTCGAAAAACGGCTTTTTTACCTATCACTCAATCTCTTAACAAAAAATGGTTTGGTATTGTACCCAGCCGAGTGCTGTACAGTGTAATGAATACAGTATCTTCATTAATGTATGTTGTAAATATCAATTTCTTATAAAGAGAAGTGTACAATTTTTTTATCTAAAACTAATAGCTATCACTTCTACCATTTTTTCAAATTATTGTTGCTTTTCCACAATAAGTTTTCACTGAAAAACTAATAAAGTTAGAAGGGCGAAATTCGAGGATGTGGTAGTTTACATATTAGTCCTTTTATTTTTTTTTCAAAAATAAATATTGTAAACTGCCAATGACATTCAAGGATACAATTTTTAAATAACATTTTCAACATTTATTAGTCCTGGTGACACCAAAAATTTTTATTTTTTTAATCTACAGAATTTTTCCTTTTAACTGATACTCATATTGTTACTCTACAATGCACCAGATCTTTTAAATATTTTTTTTTATTCAATCTTATCCTGGAAATTTTAAAGTCCTTTAAAAAAAAATCTTGACACGTCAGAGTGAAAAATTAAAAGCGCAGTTATACTACATTTGGCTCCTAGTTTTGTGAATATATTAATTTTTTCGAGTGTTTTAAAAATTTTTGGTTTTTCTCGCACGGTATAATCCTAGTCGGAAAATTTAATGTATAGTGATCGAAAAAATAATCAGTAAAACAACCCTTTTCACATTCGAAAATGCATTTTTTCCCCAGGGCGATGTCCTAAGAACAGTGGTATTAAATTTTGCATTGCCTAGTATCGAGAAATGAATGTGATTTAATATTAAATATTTGTGACTTTTTGAATACATTAGAATGCTGATTACATATTAAAGAGAAATTGGATGTAAAACTCACAAGAAATACATTAGATTATTTATCACGCATGGAATGTATTACTACTTTCCCCACTGGGATAGGGGGGTTATATATCGGAAAATGAATAAGATGAAATGAAATTAATGTTTAATTTCTAACCAAACCTATGTATGTAACTAAATCGCCTAATGGTTTGCCGAGCCGTAAGCATATGTTTACCTATTTCGTGAGTACCTGGTACTTACACCCAAGGCATAACAAGGTAGAAGTGATTTCGACATTTCTCTCTTTTGAACTGCGACTAAAATGTCAACTCTTAACCCTATACTATTCAAAATTTTTAATTTTTTTAATATACATTTTCAATTGTGAGCTGTGCGACTGATTTTAAATACATAATAAAATTAAAAGGAATTGTTGTGTTTGACAAGAGCCAGGACAACAAACTTGTGCGTTATTTTAAAACTCCGAAGTATCAATGCTTCATTAGGAGACTCTTCACGTGTGCGCGAAGACCATTTTAGTGCCAGTGACTTTATTTGTTGCCCATCGCAGCCGGGTATTTCTAAGCGGACGCGTTTGTTCCCAGGTGCAGGAATTATTATACCGAATATGAAGAGAAAATCTTCCACTCATATACATGGATATACCAAATTTCAAATGGTGGTCTAACAAAACCTAAACCGGAATTCCTTGTTGACATAAAGAAACTGAAACTAACTTTTAATAAATTTAATGGAAAGGAAATTTCGAATTGCAAAAATTCATNTGTTTTAAAAATTTTTGGTTTTTCTCGCACGGTATAATCCTAGTCGGAAAATTTAATGTATAGTGATCGAAAAAATAATCAGTAAAACAACCCTTTTCACATTCGAAAATGCATTTTTTCCCCAGGGCGATGTCCTAAGAACAGTGGTATTAAATTTTGCATTGCCTAGTATCGAGAAATGAATGTGATTTAATATTAAATATTTGTGACTTTTTGAATACATTAGAATGCTGATTACATATTAAAGAGAAATTGGATGTAAAACTCACAAGAAATACATTAGATTATTTATCACGCATGGAATGTATTACTACTTTCCCCACTGGGATAGGGGGGTTATATATCGGAAAATGAATAAGATGAAATGAAATTAATGTTTAATTTCTAACCAAACCTATGTAAATATGTAACTAAATCGCCTAATGGTTTGCCGAGCCGTAAGCATATGTTTACCTATCAAATTTCGTGAGTACCTGGTACTTACACCCAAGGCATAACAAGGTAGAAGTGATTTCGACATTTCTCTCTTTTGAACTGCGACTAAAATGTCAACTCTTAACCCTATACTATTCAAAATTTTTAATTTTTTTAATATACATTTTCAATTGTGAGCTGTGCGACTGATTTTAAATACATAATAAAATTAAAAGGAATTGTTGTGTTTGACAAGAGCCAGGACAACAAACTTGTGCGTTATTTTAAAACTCCGAAGTATCAATGCTTCATTAGGAGACTCTTCACGTGTGCGCGAAGACCATTTTAGTGCCAGTGACTTTATTTGTTGCCCATCGCAGCCGGGTATTTCTAAGCGGACGCGTTTGTTCCCAGGTGCAGGAATTATTATACCGAATATGAAGAGAAAATCTTCCACTCATATACATGGATATACCAAATTTCAAATGGTGGTCTAACAAAACCTAAACCGGAATTCCTTGTTGACATAAAGAAACTGAAACTAACTTTTAATAAATTTAATGGAAAGGAAATTTCGAATTGCAAAAATTCATTAGCTGAATTATTGAAGTTAAGTTCTGATATAAATTTAGAATAATCAAACCTTTTTTAAATGTCTAATATATTTTAGAATTAAGAATTTGAATAAAAAAAAATAAATGCTTAAAAACATAGTAAAAGCAAGAAAATTGCCAAAATGCGTTTATGAGTGTGTTTCACTTAGTGTGTACNAAATGCTTAAAAACATAGTAAAAGCAAGAAAATTGCCAAAATGCGTTTATAAATGAGTGTGTTTCACTTAGTGTGTACTTGTGTGTAAGTATGCATTTCCACATTTACATTAAAACGAAAAGGCAATACCTAAAATGAAGCTGATTCTAATGAGATTTTAAAAATTTTCATATCTGCAAAAACTTTAATTTCAAAGATATTAGCCCGCAGTTGTAGTCAAAATAAAGTCGACTCTAAAGTTAAAAGCCGCTTTTTTTGACAGATATTCCATTGAAAGTTATGTCAAAAAGCTGCTTTTAACTTTAGGAGTCGACTTTATTTTGAAAATCGATAACAAAGTCGACAATAAAATCGATTACAAAGTCGATAAAAATATCGATAATAAAACCGACAAAAATATTGATAACAAAAGCGATAACAATATCGATAGCAAAATCGATAAAAATATCGGTAACAAAACCGATAAAAGTATTGATGACAAAATCGATAAAAATATCGACAACAAAACCGATAAATATATCGACAACAAACTCGATAACAAAATCGATAGCAAAATCGATAATAAAATCGATAGCAAACTCGATAACAAAATCGATAAAACAACCAATACCAAAATCGATAAATAATATCGATAACAAAATCGATAAAAGTGGCGATCATTATATCGATCAGTTCCGAAAATATCGATAGCAAAATCAATAACAATATCGATAGCAATTTCGATAACAAAATCGATAAAAATATCGATCACAAAGCCGACAAAATATCGATTATTATATCGATATCAAAATCCATAATAATACCGATAGCAAAATCGTTAACACAATCAATAAAAATATCGATAACAAAACCGATAAAAATATCGATGACAAAATCGATTGAAATATCGACACAAAAATCTATAAAAATATCGATAACAAAACCGATAAAAATATCGATGACAAAATCGATTGAAATATCGACACAAAAATCTATAAAAATATCGATAACAAAACCGATAAAAATATCGATGACAAAATCGATTGAAATATCGACACAAAAATCTATAAAAATATCGATAACAAAATTGATAAAAATATCGATAACAAAACTGATAAAAGCATATATAATATAATATTTGTTCATGTGAAATTCGCAATAGGGCCGATTTATATATCTCTATACTAAGTTGCAGCACTCTACGATGAATACTTCCAGAGATATGTATGTTGTGTGAAAAGAAAAGTTCGGTTTGTGTTGAAGGTGCCACGCCCCTTTGATAAATCGAAATTATTTTTCTTCTATTATCATCCCTGAATAGTCTGGAGTCGATGTCCAAAATTTAAAAAATATAGGTACAGCTGTTCTCGAGTTTTTCGAACAGAAAAAAACGAGAAAAACGGCTTTCAATATATATATTAGTATAGATTACAAATGAAATGCATCTTTTAATTAAATGTATCCTATGAAGAAATGTTTATGAAAAATTTTTCAAATAATTGCAGACATTTGAAATTAATTTCAAGTATTTTCCAAAAAAGTGGAAGCATTCAAACGTAAAATTTTTTTTCTTCCCTTTTTCAACATAAATAAATAAAAACCTGTTTTTTAAAAAAATTGCCACGGATAAGTCGACGCGAAATATTATTGTATTTCATTAAAAAAATAAACTTTTTTTTATTTTTTCATCTTGATTGTTCTTCAAAGTAAAATCATGTTTATCTTTTAAAATACGATATGGGGATCAATGAAAGTATTAAAACTAGTTTGTGTAAATCATGAAATTTCATAAATTAATTAAGTTTTGCTTCTCCAAAAGTTGTTTAATTAGTTTTTAAAAGTAAATCAAAATATAAATTTTGAAAAAGAATTCTCTTTTATTAGCTCTAAAAATCACGAAGTTTGTTTTTTAAAGTTGATGCATTAACTGTTATTTGCATTAACTGCATTAAGGTTATTTGTTACATTTAATCTTATATATAAAAATAAGTGCGCGTTTTTGGTGTGACCTCATAACTTGAGAACGGCTTCACCGAATTCAACCAAATTTATGTGGCATATTCGATCTATCATGCAGATGGTTTATGCGAAGTTTGCCAGAATTCGGAAAAGGGGGCGTGGCACCACCCATACTAACTAAAATATAAAAATAAGTATCGTTTTTGGTGTGACCATATAACTTGAGAACGGCTTCACCAAATTCAACCAAATTTGTGCGGCATATTCGGGCTATCATGCAGATGGTTTTGTGGCGTTTGCTTGAATTCGGAAAAGGGGGCGTGGCACCACCCATACTAACTAAAATATAAAAATAAGTATCGTTTTTGGTGTGACCATATAACTTGAGAACGGCTTCACCAAATTCAACCAAATTTGTGCGGCATATTCGGGCTATCATGCAGATGGTTTTGTGGCGTTTGCTTGAATTCGGAAAAGGGGGCGTGGCGCCTCTTTTTATATATAAAAATTAGTGAGTTAGCTTATAACTTGAGAACGGCTTCACCAAATTCAACCAAATTTGTGCGGCATATTCGGGCTATCATGCAGATGGTTTTGTGGCGTTTGCTTGAATTCGGAAAAGGGGGCGTGGCGCCTCTTTTTATATATAAAAATTAGTGAGTTAGCTTATAACTTGAGAACGGCTTCATCGAACTCAACCAAATTTATAGAGCATATTCAAGCTATCATGCAGATAGTTTTTGTGAAGTTTGCCCAAATTCGTATAGGGGGTGTGGCACCTCCCATACTAACTAAAATTTTTATATTGTATATCTCTTGAAATATTTGTGGTAGAGAACTGGAAATTGGTATAGAGGTATATCAAATAATTTCATATTCATGGAAAAAAATGGGCGGTATTGGAAAAGAGGGCGTGGCACCTTCTATCTTACATATAAAAAATGAGTGCAAGATTTCAACCAAATTTATACGGCGTAGTCGGGTTATTATGAAGATGGTTTGTCTTAAGTTTCCCCGGATTCGGAAAAGGGGGTGGCACCACTCATACTAACAAAAATTTGCTTCTGGTATATTTGAAATATTTGTAGTAGATTACTGGAAATTGGTATAGAGACATATGAAATAATTCCATACTCATGGAGAAAAATGAGCGGTATTGGAAAAGGGGGCGTGGCACCTCCCATCTTAAATCAAAAAAATAAGTGCACGAATTCTACCAAATTTAAACGGTATATGCAGATGGGTTATGTGAAGTGTGCCCGAATTCGGTCCAGCGGTTCATGATGTATAACAGTTTATGTCTGTTACATGAACCACGTATATGGTACAACAGCAGATACATGGAAAATCGAAAACATAGTGAAAAATTGTTGCTTTGATGTGTTTATTTTTTCTTCGGATAAATTAAGTCAAGTATAAACATGGCTGCAATATAGTAAAAAAAAAATTCAAATAGAAAAATTCCAGGATTTTTCATTCATTTTTCAAAATTTGGTGCAGAGAAGCACACCGGGGTACCGCTAGTTGTTTATAAAAAATAAAGTTGCGGAACAACATTTTCTTCATTGAAAATTCTTTTTTTTTGCGAGCGCTAACTGAAAAGTGAAGAGAGAGGGCTGAAATTTTGCCGACATTATTTCTTTGTAACCCACAACGAAATTTTGATATGGGACCGAAAAAAAAAAAAAAAACGTTAGTTTTATTTGACACAGCCTAATGTATATACGTTATATACAGTGACTCAAACAAATGACCCCGAGTTGGTTTTTTTGTTTAAATATTTATAGTGTTTTTCGTGCTAATTTTTTTGTTATTTTTCTATAAAAATATTGTCCAAGCTTTAACTAAAACCGTATAAATCACAGTTTCAAACTTTATACAAAATTTAAATGTACATCAAAATTTCAACCTATAAATCTACGTCCCTATTGCGAGTGTAGACTAGTAGTGGATAACCGACTATTAGTAGATTATCGATTATTCATGGTATTTTCAATGTCGTTTACTCGTTCAATAAGTGAGTGGGAGTCTTCTATTAGTAAGTACAAGTTTCAAATGGCTAAAAAATCCTGCTGATTTTTCAGACTTTTTTGTTGTGACGGATTTTGCTTTTTTTTATATAACAAGTGCAATTTGAAAAAAACTGGCGCTGCTTTTTTCAAAATTTTGTTGGGAACGGTCTCCCGCATTTTATTCCATAAGAAATTCATACTTATATGGAAGAACGTGCAATTTCCACAAAAAAATTCCTGATCACCAAATCGCTAGCATCGATATGCCGTGCGATTTTAGGCTTTGATGTTGAGGCAGTGTGTAATTTTCATGGATTATTGAGCTAAATTGTAGAAATTGTTGACCAACTTGAATTTAAATTGAATTTCCTACAAGTTTATCATATACATTTTTTCTGTATCTCTTTTTATTTATGATATAGGGGCAAAAACGAGAATTTGATGAACAATTTGCAATGCGACGTTACCCCGACACAAATTGTAGTATTTGGTATAGTAATGATCCTCCATGATTCTCCCATGATTCTACGATAATTCTTAAGGTCGTACATCGAACGTTTATTTTTCGTAGAAATAACACGTACATAAATAATAAATAAATGAGTTATTCGCATTTAAGGTCAATATTTTTTTTTAGAATCAATCAAAAGGCCCGAAACTGTAAGAATACAGGCTGACTTCCAAAACGTCAATTGCTTTGCATATATACAAAGTATAAGGTTCCATAACGTCGGACTACAAAATATTGACTATGTACACTATTCCAAAACGCAGCCGAAAAGTTATCGCTCGAGCAATCACCGCATCAGAAACAAAGTTGATGCTTCGTTTGTTATTGGTTAGCATTGGTGTTTTAGAAATGGAAAATTCAGAAACATTGTTCATTGCTATATTGAATATTTAAAATATGCAATGTATATGGTTGCAATGTATCGTAACTCTGCATATACAAACAGTTTGAATACCGCAGTATAACAGTTTCCAAACATTGTATTGATACGTTTTGGAAGTCAGCCACACAGACTATACGCCATTTAATTATTATGCACGCTCTTCTTCTTCTTTATTGAAGCTGTAACCGCCTCAGCGAATTTTGCTCGACCAGAGTCTTTAAATTCCTAAATTATCTTTTTTCAATCGCTTGCCCTGTTTGGGTCAAATCCAGTAATTATGAAAAAAAATTGTAATTTAAAGAACCTGAGTCTGCATAACACTTAAATGGCTTGTAGTCAACGTATTCTGGCGAATTCGGCTCCTTTGATTGATCCTAGAATATTATATTGACCTTAAAAAAGAATAACTCAGTTTCTTAGGTGTTATTGCTGCTCAAAAGATTTTGCGGAAACGTCAAAGCTATGTAAATGTGCTCTTTTGTGCTCTGATAAAAATTCATATTTTATAATGTTGTTAACTTTAATATAGTAAATATTACAATAAAAGTGTTAATAAACGTTTGGTGCGCTATTGAAGATAAGTGGAACATCATGGTTTCCTGTGAATTTGATCAATTTAACTTAATATTCTTAATTGCGTGTCTTTTGTTTCATATAATATATTGCTGTTGTCAATTGCTTTTGTTTATCCATAACTATTATAGTTTTTGTTTGTGCACATCGATTTTGCTATTTTTGCCTTTTCTGCTGTTTCATCCTTTTCACAGCTATTTGCATTGTGTTTACTAAGTTTCAAAATACAGTGTATTTAAAACTGTTCGCTACATAGCATTCAAATTGTAATTTACCAGTAGCTTGCTTTTCTCATACATCGCTTTCAAAACTGTTTTGGATTTTTTGCTTCTAATATTATATATATAAACTTAAACCTATACATACATAAATGTCATTTTAAACACGTCGTGTATTTACGCCAATTGCCACGTTAAAAGCAACTCCTATGTGTCATGGTGGCTCTGTGATGGGATTGCCCATATAAAATGTGCTGGTTTGAGCGACAAGGTGTTAGATGCTATTAATGAGGGAAAGGGTCTTCGCTGGTTGATTTATTTAAATTCTTTAGACAGCCCAGCAATGATTTTTCTGAAATTGGGAAGGATATGTCGGTACTTGTTGAGAAATTTAAGCATTATGAAAAAATGTTTAAGTTTTTCACATGTCTCGGAAACCCTCCACACTCTGAGGATAGCCGGGAAAATAAAGGTAGGCGTGTTATTAGTCCTCTTAAAAAGATAATCACTGAATCTAGGCCGAAAAATCCTCCGTCCCAGTCAATCTTTCTTCTCCATGTCCTCAGGCAGTGATCGGACTTCTTTGTAATTTATGTGAAACCTTGCAGAATTTTTTTGATTTTCTTACAAAATTTGATCCAAATCCTGTGATCTACCAAATTTTTTTGAAATCTACCACATTTTGTTCCAGATTCTACCACGCACATTTTTTTTCAAGTCCGATCACTGCCCTCAGGTATTGGAGCCAGCGTTGCCAGGATGACGTTTTTAACGTCATTTGGACGTTTTTTGTATCCTATTGACGTTTGGAGGTTTTTTATGTAAAAATTACGTTTTTTAACTTCCCAGTAATTTTTCTCTGTTACTAAATCTTGTAAATAGAACTGATTTTGAATTATTTTCTTAATAAAGCTTTACAATAGTGCTGTGCGATTATTCGATTACTCGAGCAAGATTTTGATTACTCAAAACGATGATTAATCGAGTTACTTGAAATATGGTCACTCAAAAAAAATAATTTTGCTAGTTAAAAGAGTTTGCTTTGGAAAATGCCTATTTTATTTTTTACATTCTGTATATGAAAAAATTTTTCGTTTTAATTTTTGAAAACAGAAATGTTATTTACTTTATGATTAATTAAAATTTTGAGTAATCAGTTAATCGCACAGCCCTACTTTACAAGCTTTGTGTTTTGCAGCAACTGCTTCAAAAGATATTTATTTTTTGGACACAGATGACTTAAATATGATGCATACCAAGCGTACGCGCATTATTTTTTTTTTATTCGTGGACTAAGGATCCCGTGTTCAAAGCTGGTTGTGTAAACATTGAGGTTACGGGGCTTATTGTAATGTTTGCAGTTGCACCAAATCAGGAAGAGCTGTTCTCTTGCAACACGCACGCTCGCAAAAGCATCAAAAAAGCTGTAGCAGCATAAAAAGTCAGAAAAAGTAGGCGACTTTTTTAAGACATCAGTGAAAATGTAATGAACGCAAAAAAGGCTGAAACCCTTACCAAATGTCTACAAGAAAAAAATAAAAATAAATTAAAAATCAACGCGATTATTTAGCTTCTTTAAAATTGTACATTATTGCCCTGAAATTTAATGGGCTATCAAACTGCATACTAAAAAAATTCTAAAAAATCTAAATAAAAAGTTGAAAATCTAGCTGAAACTTTGCAGATTTTTTATAATTTTTTCACAAAGTTTGAAATGTGGATTTATATTTTCTTTGTTATATAATGAGCTTTTATGTAAAAATAATAAACATTAAATAAACAAAAGAGAAACAGCCGAAATCGATCAAAATGGTGATGACTTAATCAGCTGTATGTAGAAAATGATTTTTTATTAACGATCTCAGTTTACAATAAATTTTAAATGTGCAATGACATTTTAATATACCCTACGTACACATGTACCTTTGTATACAAAAGGTTACTAAGAACAATTTTTTGTACATTCATTTGAATAAGACGTTTTTGGGTAGAAAATGACGTTTTTTCAGACCAATAGGGACGTTTTCTCATGCCGAAGACCTGGCAACACTGATTGGAGCCTCAACTATCTAAAGCCGTATTCACTAGGTCTACATTTAAAAATAATAACGTCAATCAAATGGTTGATTTAGCAGTGTTGCCATCAACATCTGAAGCGGCACTGTCTAACTTAGTTCCTCCGAATAACTCGGAATCCCGCATATCAGACATCATTACCAAAAAGTTGGTTGTAATTCCTCCGAAAAGATCAACCTTTGTCTCTAGATTTGCTAAAGATACTTCTTCGGATGATATAAAGTCATACATATCGACTAAAATTAGAACTAAAGATGTATTTATTCGTAAATTTAATTTTAATTACGATCGCGATATTTCATCTTTCAAAATTGATGTAGCTTCCGAAGATTTTGATTCACTACTAAATAGTTCATTTTGGCCGACCGAGGCGTTTGTTCGCGAGTTTGAGTATAAACCTAATAAAAGTAATAACAACGTAGCTAAAATTTCTAAACTCAATTCTGTTTCAAAAAACTAACTCGCAAGTCTAATATAAGTATTACTATCAAAACGTTAGAGGTTTGAATACCAAATTAACTGATATATATTTAAAAGGTTTTGACTGCAATTACAATATTATTTCCTTGACCGAAACATGGCTCAAACCTCATATTTTTAATTCTTCCAAATGAATATTAAATATACAGGAGCGACCGTGAGGGCAGAATCGGCGGTGGTGTTCTTTTTGCGGTGCATTCGCCGATACCATCCGAGGAAGTTAGTGTTCCTGTCATTGAATATACCGAATTTAAATGTGTACGTGTACAGGCTGGTAAGCGTTATGTTTACTTGACTCTTTGCTACATACATCCCGCCTAATTCTGCCATACCACAGCTAGTTTCTTTACTTGAGTCCGTAAATGCAATGCTTCGCCTTCTGATTATGTGATTGTTTTGGGTGATTTTAATCTGCCACACATTTCATGCAACATTATTGACACCAATGTTGTACCAGTTTCATCTAGAGATAGTTACAATGTATTTCTGGAGGATATGGCTGAACTTTGCCTAAAACAAATAAATATATGTCCAAATAAGTTTGGAAAGGTCTTGGATCTCATTTATGTTGATGACGTTCCAAAGTCCTCTATTAATCGGTGTGATCCCCTAGTTTTACCAGAGGATGCATACCATCCAGCTCTTGAGTTAAAGTACGAAATCATAAATTAAATACATAGCAATAAGTTGTATAGTTCCATTACTAGATATGTTTTTGCGAAAGCTAATTTCAGAACAGTTAACAAGGAACTTTCAAAGTTATCTTGGCCAATATATAGAGATGACGTCGAGCGTAGCGCTGAACACTTTAATTATACTGTTTTCAAATTGTTTCGAAAGTATGTACCAAAACGTAATATTGTTCATGAAGAACCAACACAATTATGGTTCACTAAAGGGCTTAAAAAATTAAAAAATAAAAAGTCACATTCTTATATAGGAAATCTTATAAGTCATATTTATGTAAATTTAAAAAGAATTTAATTAACAATCCTAAATCATTTTATGGTTTTGTAAATTCAATACTGTTTCTAGCGACAGTCAACATGTTTGCCCAGTTCTTTAGTTGCAATTATTCGGTAGACTCCTCTACGAGTGGAGACTATCCGTATGAACTTTGTACGATTAACTCAGCTTTTATTCCAGTAATTTCTTCCGATGAAGTTAAACACTATTGAAAAACCTTAAAAGCGTCATTTAGGCCTGCACCTGATCATAGGTCTTTGTTACAAGCGGATCTAAGCAACGTGGATTTTGGTGTAGTGCAAACTATTTGCCACTAAACCTTAAAAATGTAAAGTTTTGTGTTTCTCTCGAAGGGCTCTTCAACCAGCTGTTTATTCAATACCAAATTAAAATCTGGAGCAGGTATCCAATTTTGTCCATTTTGTTATCACAAAGGATTCCAAACTCAATTTCAACCTTCATATTAACGTTACAGTCAATAAAGCCAATGGCGTTTTTGCATTTGTAAGGCGATGGTCAAAAGAGTTCAAAGATCCTTATGTTACAATGGCTCTTTTTACCACTTTATTAAGACTTATACTAGAATACGGATCTAATGTTTGGAGTCCCCGCTACCGAGTTCATTCAGAAAGGATTGAATCAATTCAAAAACAATTCTTGCTTTTTGCATTGCGTGACTTTAACTTGCATTCAGACTACAATCTCCCCCCTTACACTAGTCGTCTAAAGCTCATAAATTTGCCTAACTCGCAGCTCGTAGAGAAATGCTAGGTATAGTGATAGAACGATACGGATACCGAGTACAGAATATCGATACTTTTCATGAGTACTGAGTAGTATTGAGGACTCGATACTTTTTGACAAGTACTGAGTAAATATCGCGCATACCAAAAAGTATCGACGTTTTAAAAACTTGTTTAGGTAAAATTTTTATTTTTTTTTCCCAAAGTGGAAAATAGGCTAATTTTTTGGAAGAGTTGCCACCTGTTAAAAAGGTTTTAATTACATTAATACGCGGAAACGACTGAACAGATATGCATGACATTTCGCACAGAGATAGCTTATGACCTATGTTGGAAAATAGGCTACTATTTTAAGAGTTATCACGTATTAGGAAAGTTTAATTAAATTAATACGCGTAAATGACTGAACTGATTTGCATGAAAGTTTGCACACAGATAGCTTATGACCTAGACTGGAAAATAGGCTACCTTTTTAAGAATTGCCACCTGTTTGAAAATGAAATTTTGTTCAAAGATGGTTTATGACCTGGATTGAAAAATAGGCTACTTTCTTAACCGGTTTTCCGATCAGAACGAAATTTAGTACACTTACTACGGATTTCGGAAGGATGGTCTTAGACTGAAAGTAAGTCCGATAACTCAAGGCCCCTCCCATACAAATTGGAATTTTCATATTACATACATATCTCTGGAAGTATTTGTGGGAGAGAACTGAAACTTGGTATAGTGATATGTATGTGAAATCAATGTTGGCATTAATCGATTGATGTTTTAATTAGTTAGTTAATTCGATTAAATTCAATCTGATTACAGTTAATCATGATTAATTTTAATCCGACTAAACAGTTAATCGTAACCGCGATTAAAAAATTAATTTTTAATCATTAACTCTTAATTTGATCAATTAAGTTATGCTGGAATTTCCCTGTGCACACAAAGCAAATTAATCTGGTATGGCTAAGTCGGGCTTCCTCATCAATCTAAGCAATTTGGTGCGCATTTTCATTAAAATATATACCAACAAACGTTTTACAAACTAGGTTTGTAAAAGTACCCAGTTTATGTATTACTAATAACAATAATTTTAATTTTTTTTTATATAATGTACTTTTTATAAGCGTAAGCACAAAATAATTACTATAACCGGTGTTTGGTTTCAAACTCGGACAAACTAGACAAATTAATCAGATTTTATTTTTAATTGGATTAACGATTAATGTTTTAAATTAATTAAACGTAATCGCAGCCAGCGATTAACGATTAAAAAAATGTTATCATTAATCGTACAGTTAATTTCGACTAATTAAGTTTAATCGTCAAGGTTAGGTTAGAATGGTGGCGGAAAATTATTACGCCCAAGTAGCAGCTAAGTGCCATTTTGATACCATATACCTCGAATGAGTATGTTAGAGCCAGCCGGCGTGGTTGATGAAGTTGAATATGTTGCGGAGACTTACATCAGATTGCTCTCGTAACGATGTGAACTCATATGCTCCTAGCATGGTATTTCTGCATTCTGGTAGCATCTCTGCAGCTTCTACAGAAGTCGTTGTAGGCGATTCCCAGCCTTCTCGCGTGGGTACCAATCGGCCAATGCCCAGTAAGAGTCGCAACAAGCCTAGCAACGTCAGATCTGGGTTTCCTTAGTAGGTTGTGTGTTCTCTCAGGGCTGTACGCAGGCCACAATTGTTTGGATAAACGGCAGCCTGCCACGGTGCGCCATCTTTGATCCGATTTCCGGAGATTGTGGAGAAATATGTCTTTATATAAGGTTCCAATTGGGGGTGAGATCCGGTCCTCGATCGACACCAATGTGGAACCCTCTCTGGCTAACTCGTCTGCAGCCTCGTTTCCGGGAATGTTGCTATGGCCAGGGACCCAAACTAAATCTAAATCGAGTTGTCGACTTTCTGTATTTAACAGTGTCCTACACTCCTTGATTAGTTTCGACCTTATTGTAAAAGACGCTAAGGCCTTAATGGCCGCCTGGCTATCTGAGAAAATGGCTACTCGCTCGCCGTACCGCAATCCACTACGTTCTAAGAGACGGCAGCCTTCGGCTATAGCGAATACTTCTGCTTGGAAGACACTCGCGAAATCGGGCAGATGAATTGATCTTTTTACTTCCAGTGACTCAGAGTAAATACCTGCTCCAAATCCGCGTTCCATTTTGGAGCCATCGGTGTACATATGATGTGTCCAGGTAGAGATATCAAGCTCCCCGTCCCAGTCGGCTCTCGACGGAAGAATGGCCCCGAAAGGCCTGTGAAACTCTACCTCAGGTCGAATGTAATCGGTTGCCAGCCTCAACTTAGCTGGCAAACGGGAAATTATACTGCTATGCCCGATCGTTCTTTCTTTCCCTATACCTAGTTGGCTAAGTCTTATAGCCGATAGTGATGCGGTGTGCCGTATGTGAAGGTCTGTAGGAAATAGGTTTGTAATAACATTTAGGGCATCGGTAGGGCAAGTTCTCATTGCCCCTGTGGTCTCGATGCATGCAGCTCTCTGAACTCTGCCTAGTTTCACTTGATTATATTGGTTCTTTAAGGCTGTCCACCATACCAAAGAACCGTGGCATAAGATCGGACGTACAACCGCTGTGTACATCCAGAGTACAACTTTTGGATTGAGACCCCATGTCTTCCCAAAAAGCCGCTTACAGGAGTAGTAGGCAATGCTCGCTTTCTTTACTCTCTCTTCAATATTTATTTTCCAACTTGGCTTAGGATCCAGTATGACTCCCAGATACTTCGCTTGTTTAGATAATCGCAGGCTTTGTCCATTTAGCTTTGGTAATTCAAAGCTTGGGACCTTATTTCTTGTCGTAAAGACCATTAATTCTGTTTTCTCTGGGTTCACTCTAAGGCCACATTGCTCGGCCCACCGGCTAAGCTTTGCTAGAGTACCCTCCATGATGTTACTCACCACAGATGGAAATAACCCGGTTATTAAAATCACTACATCGTAAGCGTAGGCCACTACCTTTACTCCTCCCTGGTTGAGCTTGAGTAGTAATGAGTTGACAGTGCTGAGCCATAAAATAGGAGAGATCACTCCACTTTGAGGAGTGCCCCTACTAACGTTTCTTGTTAATGTATAGCTACCAAGTTCAGCTGAAATCGTTCTGCTGCGAAGCATCGCCATTAGCCACGCGCTAATAGACTCCTCGACGCCTAACTCGTCAAGGGATTTTTGGATAGCTTCTACCCTAACATTGTTAAAGGCTCCTTCTATGTCGAGGAAGGCTGCCAGAGTGAATTGCTTAAATTCGAGTGACCTCTCGACAGTTCTAACGACCTCATGGAGTGCCGTCTCCGTGGATCGTCTCCGCAAATATGCATGCTGCGCTTCGGACATGCGTTTGCCGTGGAAAACCCCCCGGACGTGTGTGTCCAGAACCCTCTCGAACGTTTTGAGGACAAAGGAAGTTAAGCTAATGGGTCGAAAATCTTTAGCGTAGACGTGCCCTCGCCTTCCAGGTTTTGGGATGAAAACCACTTTTACTCGCCTCCACGATAGTGGGACGTAGTTGAGGGTTATGCATCCTTTGAAAATGGACAAAAGCCATGGCATAATAGCATCCTCCACAGTTTGCAACATGATAGGTATGATGCCATCTGGCCCCGGGCTTTTGTAAGGCGAGAAGGACTTCAACGCCCATGATATTTTGGGATTTGTGAAAATTGAGTCTGCTATGTGCTGAGCTCCAGCATATCTTCTTGGAATCGGATTGAACGGTTCGTCAGAATTACCCGGAAAATGAGTATTGACAAGCAACCTGAGCGAGTCTTCCACAGACTCTGTGGGTACATCATCCGCACTGCGAAGGAGTGACGGACAGGAGTAGTCCTTCGTCAATAGCTTGCTCAGCCTGGCGGTGTCCTTTATACTCTCCAATGTCTCGCAGTGGCTCTCCCATGCTGCTTTTTTTGAGCGCCGAATCTGACTTTTATACTTTTTCATAATGTCTTGGTATGGCTTCCAAGATTTAGATTTGTAACAGGAGTTGAAAATTCTCCTAGTTTCTTTCCTTAGTCTAGATAAGTCACTATTCCACCAAGGTGGATATGGCTTCCTTGAATATCGTAGCGGGCAGGCCCTGTTCATTGAATTCCGAAGTGTGGTCTCGACGACTCTCAGATTGACCTCAATCTCGCTGATGGAGCTCACCAGTGGGCTAGGAGCGAAACTAAGGTTCTTCCGAGCCAGACGATTGAATTCAACCCAGTTAGTTTTCCTAGGGTTGCGATATGATTTGATTATTTTTTTAATAATATTGACACTGAAAGTGATATACTTATGGTCAGAAAAAGAGCTCTCATCAGACACTTCCCAGTTGTCAACACAAAAATTATTGTTTTCTAGTAACAATGTTATATCGAGGACTTCCTCCCACCCTTCGTAGTTTTCCGTACTCGGAAAGGTAAAAGTGGGAGTCGTCCCCCTATTGCTAAAAGATAGCTTAGTGCTAATGATAAAATCAAAGAGTGACTCACCCCTTTCGTTCGTTTCACCGCTTCCCCATAGGCAATGTCTTGCGTTGGCGTCACATCCAATCACAAGCGAAGCAAATATTTAAAGTCGCTACCATGGTAAAACTAAAAAGACTGTTTGAAAACATCTTGTTACTTTTTTCGTCTGTCGATTTTATAACTGGTTCGGAACTATAGAAAACGGAGTTCAAAATGAACTTGATCCCATCTGTCGAATCTAGGACTGGTTCTGAACTATAGAAAAGGTAATACAGAGGGGAACGATTTCCAATTCCTATGAAATCGCCAGTTGTTTGCATGCAAATGAGATTTATTACCAACTAGTAGTGGGTCTAAATTAGGGTTGCCAACCGTACTATAATATATAGTATTGTACTATTTTTTGGGTCTGCGTACTATATACTGTTGGAAAAAAATATAGTATGCCAAAATACTATATTTCTTCAATTACAAAATATAATTATATTTCTGTAATTTGTAAGAAAGAAATGTTTTAACATTGATGACATTTATACTGAAATATCAATATTAAAAGAGATATACTTTAAAACAAAGGGTCCATAATAAAAATAGCAACATTTTTAAAAATACTTATAAAGATTTACCAAATTTTGTTAAAATTATTTCGCTTTTGCTCTCTATTCGTGCCACTTCGCCATTCACAGAAAGAGGTTTTTCTATTATGATTGTGAAATGGTGAGATGAGAGAAATAAGGCGACTATCTCACTAATAAAAAATTAACTTTTGATTTATATTAATTTAAATATTGATTGCGATAAGGCATATGATACTTTCAAATAAATATGATTTTTTATAGAGGAAATGCATAACACAGAAAAAGATGTACACTTAAAGAGCATTTTTTTCTTTTCCTTAAAAAATACTATATATATTTGAAGTGTACTATATTTTTTCATATTTTTTTGTAAAAGTACTATAAATTTCTCAGAAACTGTTGGCAACCCTAGTCTAAATGTACTAGAAGCGCCCCAGTTCAGAACTAGAGATTTCCCCACAGGGATGTTACAAAAAAGAAGGTAGTTTAAATAAACAACTTTTGATGGATAATAACATTTTTGAAGTTTCATAAATTGTCTGCATTATCAACGCCCTTGCCACTTTGGTAATATTAAATAACGCAATAAATTGGAGTATTTTCTTTCATATCTTTATACCAATGTAATAATATTTCAAATCAAAAATCGTTATCAGTGCTTGGTATTTTTTTTACTACGTAATGCAAACTGTTAGAGGTTCTTTTTATTTTGTAATAAAAACTACGAGCGCATTATGTTGTTTTCATTTTATTATTTTGAAAGCAAACTTGTGATTTAGAAATCTAATTGGGATGAATCCAAATAAAACCTTTTTAATCTATTTTGGCGGCCGCTGTTGTGTAGTGGCTAGAAGTGTGCGCTACCATTCCGCAGGGCCTGGGTTCAAGCACGGTTCAACCGAACATCAACAAATAAAAAAACAAATTTTGTTTTATTCCGGTCGCACCTCGGCAGCCAATGGCAAATGCAAAATAGCTTCCCATAAAAATACAATCGCCGTTTGGAGTCGGCGTAAAACTGCAGGTCCCTCCCTTTGTGTGACAACATCAAGGCACACGCCACAAATCGGAGGAGAAGCTTGGCCAAATACTAGCATATTTGTAAGCGCCAATCTATTATTATTATTATAACCAAATTTACTTTTAAATTTCTCATCATAGTTTGCAAAAATGAGGCTTTGTGGTTAGCGTATCACCACTGACTTCAAAAAATTTTGAATTTAAAATTTCCAATATATGCAAAAAGCTTGTTTATGACTTATATAGACCGCCCTCCGGTAAACAATTAACATAAGTATAATTTAGATCACTTTCTTCATGCTTTCTAAGATCTAGTTTCGTCAACCACATTTTTGAAACTATGTAGACGGCAAAATTTTCAAGTCCATCATATTCCAGATCTTTGAGTGGACTGATGAAATCTTCTGCTTTAAAAAAATATTAAATCTAGGGATCAGGTAGCATGAATTTGTTGAAATGTCATAATTTTATTAAAAGTCAACTGGTTAACTACAACAACGAATGCCATTAAATGGAGGTACTTTCTTTTTACCTTCCTTTTATTAATTCGGGATGTAGCTATGTAATATTGATGCGCCTAAAAGATGCAGCGATTTCTATTCTCAAGTTACATACCTTATGACAGTATGAATGGCAATTATAATAGTGAGGTTTTAGTTTTTTAAACTATAATTTTATTTGTATCGTGGTGGAAACAGTATTTTTGACAGTGTTTCAATTTCAAAACGATGTCGACGATTTCTACGTTTTACTTGTAACCATGATACAAAAAAAGAAGGTAGTTTCACTTTGCAATTTTTTAACATAAACTGTGCTTATGACGTTTATACTTTTCGTAAATTGCTCAAGTAGCACTGCTACCTCAACAAATTATTGTTTTGGACATTTTAATATTTTTTTAAGGAATTTTTTATGCATTAAAAAATAATAACTCGCAAGGTAAATTTCGTACCTTTTTCATCGTATTAGCAGGGCTGTTAATAAGTGTTTATTGATTTAAGATATCTTAAATTACCTTACGGCAAAGCAATTTGACATTATTTGCGGTGTTACATGAAATATTATCTGGCTCTTTAAGAAATTTAGATATTAGGATGTTGCTTTAATTTAGATCTTTTTTAGTTAACAAGTAACTTACCGTCAATGAAAGCACAATGAAAGCGTAAACTTATTTTTGATAACGCATGATGTAGACATGAAGAGGGAGGTAATAAAATCTCCTTATTATTAGAGCTCCTTGTTATATTTTATAGTCGGATAAACTACTCGCTCTACTGCTCCTGGTGCCGCGAGTCGCTTCAATTGGGCACATGGACACTGCAGATGGAACTATCCTCCTCACTCAATCCCTATGTTTTTTAAACGTTTATCTTTTAACCGAGGTAACTCGCATTAGACGTTTTCGGAGTTTCTTTTCAAATTAAAGAGATGATTGATTTGTGGCTTTATATTTCCATTCTTAAATTCTATTCTATTATGATTTATATTTATTTATACCACATAAATACATACCTATGTATTCAAATTCGGATATCAAACGGTTATAAGGCAAATACATGCATATATAAGTGTATTTTACATAAAGAGAAAATTCGGGACCGCCACTAAATATAGGCCGAACAAACCTCGACCCCTACAAAAATAATTTAAATTTTAAAACAAATTTCCAACGTTTTCTCTTGATACTTGGTCTGTGCTTTTGAAAAATACTAAATAGCAGGGACCGTAACAGTTACAACTTTTATTAAAAAATCATCTTTAACAATTATTTTTTGGCTTTTATTTAATTACTCCTTAAATAACAGTTTTTTCTGATTTATATTTTATAAATCTGAAAATAACAATTATATTTGATTTTTATCTAAAAAAACTGCAAATAACAGTTATTTTTGATTTTTAAATTATATATCTTAGATAACAGTTATTGACGTTTTTTATTTATAAAAGTCATTAATATAAGTCATTCTGACTTTTATTTTTAAAATCATACTTATAAAAGTCATTTGTATAAGTCGTAGTAAATTTTGGTTCCCCAACACCTTCTTAACTGCGAAAAATGATAGTGACTTTTATGCGTATGATTTAAAAAATAAAAGTCGGTGATTGATTTTTATTGAGGACTTTTATAAATAAAAGCCTTCAACAACTGTTATCTAAGATTTATAATATCAAATTCAAAAATAACTGTTATCTACAGATTATTTATATAAATATTAAAAATAATTGTTATTTTGGAGTTGTAAAATAAAAATCAAAAATAATTGTTTTTTTTTTTAATTTTGCATAAAAACTAAAAATAAAAATTTGTTTCCAATTCCANTTTTTTTTTAATTTTGCATAAAAACTAAAAATAAAAATTTGTTTCCAATTTTGATTCTCGGTGAAAAAAGAAGCCGATTGGTATGTATCACTTAGTTGTAGAACATTTCCTTCATAGTGATTTTTTCAATGACAGTTTTCATCAAAAACTGTTATGTTCGGTCTCTGCAAAATAGTTTCACCTTTATTATCGTAGTATGTGGTGAACGATTTTTTATAGAAAAAATTCATCTACAGAGAGACTGCTTTTGGTATACTGTTGTACATATCAAGTAAATGGGTAACAATTTTTTTTCTTGTTTTATGGTAATTTCGTTTCTTCCAAAAAATGTGGCCTTCCACAGTGCAAAATGGGTTTGTTGTTACCTTCAGCCCGTTAAAGGGCATGTTTTTGCCCTCTTATCCTTGTCTGGCTCAAGCATCTCATAATATGGTCATTTTAAGCAACCATCTGGTTTTCAAGGCAACCGTTTGCCTTTATTTTGGAATCGAATACGAAAAGGGGCAATCAAAAGACAACATTCTTTGGTAGAAACGAACACACCTTTAGTCAAAATGCGTTATTTTAAGTTCAGATGGGCTGTATTCCAGAAACTCGTATTATACTGATTTTCGATTTTCCCCTGTTGTAAATAACCTCGACTTACTTTGAACATCGCTCTCCAATTTCGAGTTCAAAAAGTTTCATCAATGACGGACAATTCACAACATTTAGACACCACATAGATTCTTTAACGGTCACGTTTACGACGTACAGACTAGCAAACATCTGTTGGCTTCGGAATACGGAGGAAACCTTTCTAGGTTTCCCACCAGGCCAGATTTGCGGTTGTTTTGACTAGCATGAACATGACCTTGCTAAATTTGCACGTGTATCTAAAAATGCGCTTTCGCATATATTAGAATTAATAATATGTAGCTTTGTGAGTATTAACTAATAAAATTTATCAAGTTAACAAAATATTATAATTCTTACCTTCCCAATAAATTCAGGAAGAATCCGGGCCCTATGGGAAACACCCCCGACCACCTACCCTCTAGTCGGGCCTGCAAATATTAGTATCAATCAGAGTGTCCAAATTTGGCGATTTCGCGCCAATTTGACGATATTTTTTTTGGATATTTGCGCGTAAAAATTTAGGAAATCGCCATTGGCGATGTTTTCCTTTCAAATAAATTTTTTCCAATTATAAAAATATACAAAACTTAGTTTTCCACGATAATTTTACAGAAGACGCAAATGAACTGCGTAATAAACTTGACATAAGAAGCATATTAAAAGACTGTCACCCCAATCGAAGAACTTTTGAAACGATTACCTAGTCAATAAAATACTTTTAAAAAAGCTTTGATTTTGTCACCAGACAAGTGTGTGAATCACAAGAGGGCGAGTTTCAGCGACCTTCCAATTCACTATTAGACTTTGAAAGAAAAACAGCGGAAACTGAATATTTAAGTCTTTTAACTTTCCCATGGAATAACTTTTCTCAGAACCATTCGATCCGACTCTGAAGAATTTTGGATAATTGCTTACGGAGTGAAAACCGCAACAGGCAATAAAATGTTTGGAAATATAAGTAAATTCATATTATCCTTGCCGCACTGACATGCTTTGTTGAGCGCGTTTTTTCCGTAACGGATTCAACAAAAACTAAAATTCCAAACAAGATGGGGTTGGAAAGCCACAATTCAATAGTTCGAATAAAGTGTTATATGTATGTTATCAAGGTTAAATAGCTCAATATATGACAAAAACAGAAATATAAATCATTCAGACACTACAGGTGATTTTATTATAGGTTTTTTATTATAGGTTTTTATTTAATTTTTAGCGCCGAGCTCTTAAAAGCGGATTGTGCGATTAATCAAGTAATATTAGTTCTAATAAATATAATAATTGCGCAGTCCTATTGTAAAATGTGTTGAAACAAATATTTTTAAAAAGTATGCGTATTTTTAAAGAAAATTGTTTGTACATCACTATTACATAAGTGATTTGTGTTATTTATTATTACCTTCTGAAGCTACTATATTCGTTTTTGGTTTTAAAAACTATATTATAACTGACAAGATTTCATTTTTTTTGAACAATCTGGACACCCTGGTGTCAGTTGTTATTTAGAGTAAGATTTAGAATGTAGTTTTTTGTTATTTTCTCTTACAGGGAATACCCATGTGACCATTACACATCAGTAATCACGGTTACACTTTTAATGACTGGCTGTCCGCGCGTTGAAGTGCATTCCACCGCTCTCCAGTTATTACAAATATTGGATAAACGCTTCTTTGGCAGCGTGGCTTCTCTGCATAGCGATAACGATAAAGGTATGTTTGATATTCTTGCGTCCAAAAAGTAATTTATCAGTGTTTGCTGCATAAATAAATCGTATACAAAAAAATTTTGCATTCATAGAAACAAAAATAATAAAATAAAGCTATGTGTGTACATATGTAAGCGTGTGAGAAGGTATTAAGCTATAAAACAAATTGCTTACATGTTATAATAGGAGAAGCTCTGTATCAGGGTTGTTGCGAATATTCGCATTCGCAACCGCGGAACTTCCGCATAAATTATGACATTCGCATTCGCATTCGCTTTCGCATTCGCAATAATCAATGCGGAGCTTTTGCGAATGCGAACATTGTACAAGTGCACTTTTAAAACGTATATCTGGCAAATACAAATTTTAGCCAATATTTTTTTCCTGTAGAGATGCTACGGTAAGACTGTCCCCTACGTCCACCTTCTTTCGTAATTTAAAGTCAAAGCGTAAGATAATAGTAGGTATTTCCAGCGGAAATGTTCAACGGCTAGCTATAAAGAGAATCGAATATTATTCGTCAAAGGTCTGTTGAAAAAACTGGATGCATCTCTAGTTGTTTAATGCTTTTTCTTAGTGTAATTATTTTTTTCCTCATAAAACTTATTATTCTTAAGTTCCGTGTTTCCTTCTATTAGTCTTTCAGCTCGAAAACAAAAACATTTATTTTAATATTGTGTAAATTGTCAAACTTAGCACGCATCGAAATAAAGATAAAATGGTATGTAAATAAGTCGACAGCCAAGTTCACAAATTAAATAAGAATTAATTCAAAGTGAATTTTATATCTATTGAGGAGTGGGACTTGGCATGTAATATATAGTTAGTATAGTATGGAAAGGGCTTAACTCACATCGTAGCTGAATTACAAAAAGCCGTAACTAACTAAAAATCCAAAATTAACTTTATTATTGATTATGATGCATTTTATCGAATCATAAGTCCCCACATCGTTTTAGGCAATACAAAAATTTAGTTAGTTGTGGTTTTTGAATTTCAGCAACAGTGTGAAATAAGCTCTCTTAAAATAGTATTAGCGATATATATGTGGGAAATTTGCGTTCATTCGCCTCAAAAAATATATCAAAACACATTGAGCGCATGGAATGGAACAACAAAACAGATTTGATAGCTTATGGTACCGACAGCGGTGAGTAATTAATTGTGACTGCCTGCAACTAGGAAGCTCAACTAACTAATAAAAAAAAACTAATTACAAGGTATTAATTACAGGCGAACCTTTCCAAGGAGTCACCCGAGGACTAAGCAAATCTGAGACCTTTATCGTCCGTGATTCCATATTTCAAATTATTATAAAGAACGGGATACCTTTTTAACAAAATAACACGATTTGATACTATTTCTGCTAGCAGCCACGGCTTCCAAAACAGAATTTTCTTCGAAATTTTCATTTCTAGAAACTAACAATTTATTTGCCATATCCACCTATTCACAACCTCGCCAGAAGCGCACATTTTTCAAACCAGTCACAGAAGACAGGATTAAAAATAAAGTACAACAACTGAAATCGAAAAACGCTGATGACGTAACAGGTTCTCCAAATTCTGAAACAATCAAAAGAATTCATGCTCCAAATTGGAACACAACGGTGTTTAAATAACGATCTTGCCATGATGCTAGATTGTGAAGATGAAAGTCAGGAGGATACATCCGAAATTTGCAGCCCTGATGCAATTCTTAAAAATGAACTGTTGCACCGCAATAAAAAAAGAAACATAACTGAAAGTCCTTTCAACTGGTGCAGCGTCAATCGAAAAGAATTTACAATTTTCGTCAAGTTTCAAGTTTGTCGCCTCGAGCGAATAGTTATTTAGGGGCGCAGGTTTGATTTACGACCCGTTAGGAATCAGGCTGTAACCCGAAATGGCAGCAAAATTACTCTTTCTTAAATACAATGTTCCAATTTTTTAATTGAAGTACTAAATAAAAAAAAAACATTATTAAAAACTAGTAACTTTTCATTTTTTATTTACTTAAATCACCTAATGTACTCACCAAAATTATTTCTTAAGAATATTTGACATGCGAATGCGATCCGCGGATGTTAGCTTTTAAACATCCGCATCCGCATTCGCATCCGCGGATGTCTAAAATTCCACATTCGCAACATCCCTACTCTGTATATGTACGAGTGTCTTACGGGCCAAGTGAGAATTCAATGCATATTTTATGAAGTGATTTTTTTTTTCAAGTGCCGTCCGTTTCGAGACATTGGCAAAGCGACAACCCAACCAGCACTTGGATAACACCTATCCTAATGATCTCTCACACACACGAACGTGCGTCATAATTGATCGCACATTTAAAATGATCTCTCACACACACGAACGTGCGTTATAATTGATCGCACATTTACAAATGCCAGCTGGGACTTTTATGGACTTGGGCGAGCCTAAGATATTGACCAAAATTTCACACAGACACTATTACCAATCAAAATTCTAAAAAAGCGGATTTTCAGCCCACGCTGTTATGCAGCGATCTTTCCAATGTTTTTCATTTTAAATATTTTTCTATATACTATAGTTATAGCAAGCAAGCATATAACTTATTGGTCTTATATTAAAAAAACGGCGCAGGAAAAAATTTGGAATAAAAAATCGCGCGAGTACCTACTAAAATATTGTTTCATAAAGGGCGAAGTTTAATACCCAAATTTTGCCACTTTTCAGCTCAAAAAATATTACAAGAAATAATTTTCATTATATCTGTTGATTGAAAAAATTCTTTGGTTGCTGTAAACTTTCTTGAAGAAGTATTTACATATGTATACCGTCGATGCCTTTGCAAATCCGCCCATCGACCAATTCCAAAACCGACTATCTTACGGTACTCAAATTTTAAAGTAGAGCGAAAAAACTGTTTTTGACGTAGAATACGTCTTGCGTTTCGATATGGAGGCTATGCTTACAGTGACCATATTAACCAAAGTAAAATAAAGGACATTTTTTTTGAATGATTTGGGAATACGTACATAAAACTTGTATGATAAAAGTACCTTACCAATATCGTAATTTAAATCACCAGTTAATTATATTATTTAATTGTACAAGTTCCTCTGCTGTAGCGAAAAATTAAATAAAATAAAAATTAATTTATTAATAATTAACCAGTTAATTATATTATTTAATTGTACAAGTTCCCCAGCTGTAGCGAAAGATTAAGCCAAATCCTTTCCAAGGACTTCGCATCCTTTGCTAGCTAAATACGTTTTCCATAGTTCATACTGCACGACAAAGCCAGCACGCAGTAGTTCAAAATTGGAATTTAATGTTCATAATTCACCGGAGCCTTCATTTTTCAACTAATTTTTACTAAAAACCGAAAAAAAATTTTATTTTGGTGAACATTTTTTATAACATTTCAAATTTATTTTTGGGTATTTTTTTCGTTTTGTTGAACCATGCAACTCTTTTCCATTACTTTTTGTTATGTAAAATTTATTAAAAAATAAAATAAACGAAAAAAAAAATTAAAAATTAAGGCTCCAGTGAATTACGAACTCTAAATGCCAGTTTTGAACCACTGTGCAGCAGGGGGTCTATTGTTCTCTTTCAGTGGAACTGGAAACTCAGCGTTCGACACGATCCTGGGNATTTTTTATAACATTTCAAATTTATTTTTGGGTATTTTTTTCGTTTTGTTGAACCATGCAACTCTTTTCCATTACTTTTTGTTATGTAAAATTTATTAAAAAATAAAATAAACGAAAAAAAAAATTAAAAATTAAGGCTCCAGTGAATTACGAACTCTAAATGCCAGTTTTGAACCACTGTGCAGCAGGGGGTCTATTGTTCTCTTTCAGTGGAACTGGAAACTCAGCGTTCGACACGATCCTGGGCACAACTTTCCCTGTGCTTTAAAGATTGTACAAAGATTACCGATTAAATAGAAACACTTAAGTTGGGCGCGAAACAAACTGGCGAAGGTTTTCACTATATTTTATAAGGGACATTTTTATTTTTCATATTCTGTGTTTAAAAATTTACCTCTGAAAAATGCAGAGCTAATTTAAAGGACAGTTTAAGAAATAAAGGACAAAAGGCGTTCTTTATTTTGAAAAAAATTATATAGGACAGGGGGTTAAAATAAAGGACTGTCCTTTGAAATAAAGGACAGATGGTCACCGTAGCTATGCTCAAATTTTGTAGTTATAATTTTTAGAGCTTCACGAAAACGCTTATTGCACAAGAACTAATCAAGCGATTTCAAAGAAAAGTATGGCGTTACAAAGACCAAATTCCAAACCTATCGACAGATATCTCTTTGTAAGTAACCATTTCGGTTTCTGTCGTAGAAACAACGGTAAATATTGCCTTATTTTTGGGGTAAACTTTGAGCCTTTAAAGTGCTCTAGCGACTTTCATTTTCGGGATGTAGATCCTTTGGAGTAATAGAAATATTATCGTGTACAAATTTTATATAAATTCAAAAAATATTGAGCATTTTAAGGCAAAAAGTTGTTGCAAAAATTAGCAAATTTGTTTTATTACCGAAATCCTCAAAAGTCGCTCGAATGTTTTTGTTTTCTTTAATCAAAAATTAAATTTTTTTCCTTTGGTTTGGTATGTGGGAAGTATTGGTTGATATTTTCTAAGTATGTTTGTTTTATTCAAATATATAGGCATGAATGAATTTCCATGCAAAATCACTTCGTTATTATTTTGCAAACACGTGCTTGCGCTGGAAGTGAGGGAAGGGGACCAAAAGTGCTATGTGTGGGTAGGTATTGCGGCTTTTGAGCAACAGATGGCGCAATATGTATTTACAGCCTTATCGCGGCATATGTATGTAAATACATACATTCGTACTTGTATTGATTGTTAGTGTTAGTGTGGACCTGTTTTTCGTTTAGTAAGCTATGTATGTATGTATGAATGCATAATACTTTTTCGTCATATCAGATCTGTACCGTTCGTTCGATTGTAAAAAATGAGGTATCAAATTAAAGCAGTTGGCCTGTGGAAGTGCAATAAGTTCTTTTTTTCAGAGTTGCCACCTGATAAAAAATGTTATCCAAATTATTTTTAAGTTAAATCAATTGTTGATGAGTATCGATCGAAATGGTTTTAAAAAGGCTTTATTTCTTAATTAAAGGTATGAGGGTTGCCACCTGTTGCAAAAAGCGAGTTTGACTTAAATAAAGGCAGGAAATTCAAATGTATATCTTAATATGGATGTCAGATGAAAGAGGTTGTGGTTTGAAAATATTTTGCTGAGGGTTGCCACCTTGTTACAAAGTTAGATTCAATATAAGAAAAAGGTTAAATAAATTACTTCAATATGAATATAAATAAAAATTGCTTTGAAAAACCTTTATTTCCAAACTGCATGTAGGAGGGTTGCCACCTGATTTTATAATTAAATTCAATTTGAATTAAGAGTATTAGATAAGTTAAACATGTACCACAATATAAGTGTTAGATGAAAAAGGTTCAAAGAGGCTCGAATTAAATTAAATTATATGAAATGTTGAAATATTGGCGTCAAACAAAAGAGTATTCAAAAAAATTTAGTTTGAGCATTTATAGCATTAAAGTGTGTAAAAAGTTAAGCTCACATTATTTAATAAGTCAAATGAATTATTAAAGTATAGGTATAAATTGACATGGGTTAAAAATGTTTTTTTCTGAACTTTATTTAAGAGAATTGAACTTGACTTAAAGGAATTAGATACGCAATTTATATATGTATCGCAATATGTGTGTCAGTCAAAAAATGTTTAACAAGGTTTTGGTTTTAAAACATTTTCAATAAGTTGCCACGACTATTTCAAAAACCATTTTTAGCTTGAATGTGATCTTAACAAGTAACTTCAATTCTCATACATAAAAAAAAAATATTCCGACGAACTGATAACCTCCTTTTTTTATGGAAGTATTCTACGTTTAAGTTTAGCGGCTGTGCCTCCGACACAGCCTGCAGGTCACGACGAAGACGCTTGACTGATTTTTTTTCTAATCAATAACAGCAAGCACCTCTGCAAACTCAGCTACAGGTATCTAAACGTACATTTATTACAATCATTCAAACAAATTTAATTACAGGTTAAAAACACATTTCTTTGAAAATAATTTAAAGTCGCCCTCACGGAAAAACCAAACATTTTGAAAAAATTATAATACTCTTTTCGTCTGTCGATTTTAGAATTGGTTCGGAATTATAGAATTTAGGACTAGTTCAGAATTATCGAAAAAGGGATGCAGCGGGGGGCAAACACTATCTTTAACGTTAGATAAATTTGCATTTCTACATTAGATAACTAGGGTAATTCTCTAATCGTTCTCGAGTCGATGACGAAGGTAGAGAAGTTCATTAGAACTCGATTCGAGAACGATTGGACAAACAACGCAAATTCAAATAAATGTAAATAAGCAATGTTCCAAATGAATGAATCATAAGTTATTTTTACAGTCAAATAATTCATTATTATTTTATTGCGAATACATTTAATCAAAATTTTACAAAGTGTTTAATTTAAAAAGCAAAACAGCAGTTTGAAATTCACATTCGAAACCCATTAGAACCCGATTAGAGAGTTAATATTTTGTCGAGTCGAGAACTATGTCCCATTTTTGTTGACATCGTTATGATTTTCCATAGTTTTTCGAGTCGTTCTCTAATGTTTGAGGTTGAAGAATGTGGCTACTTTTCCAATCATTCTCTAATCGATATCTAATTTCAATGTTTGCTGTGATGTTAGGCTGTAGAAAGATCTCGGCGCAATGGCGCTCAAGCATACCACAGGGAGGGCTGCTGTGCCCACTTCTATGGACGTTTCTGGTTAATAAATTACTGATAAACATAGAAGGAGGAGCAGCCATGCTTACTGAGAAATAAAAGGAACCTGTATAGATTTTGCGAAAAAAGTATTTTATTGTTAATTTTCCACAGATTTTACTTTAGTTGTATTAATTAGTTATTAAATTTTAATCCCTATTTACATTTGCCAGCAGTTTCAACTGCTAAAATACTTTTTTCTCAAAATCTATAAAGGACCCTTTTGTTTCTCAAAACAACCTGGGTAACAGTTATTCGTCGGCACGCTGTACTAAAACTGAATGGACAATAAAACTGCATACCTAATTTTTTAAGAAATTCTTATATGAGCTTAAAAAGGCTTTATTTCTGAACTGTATTTAGGAGCGTTGTCACGTATTTAAAAAATCAAATTTAACTTAATTCATCAGGCACATGAAATATGTAGGTATCACAATATCAGACGGAGGAGATTTGTTTATTTCTTAACTATATTTAGGATGGTTGCCAGCTGTTTCAGAAGTCTTAGCTAGCTTACGCACAAATCCGAACACGAAGAAGAATACGAATGCGGGAACCTGGGCTAATAAAAAAAGTAATACAAATTTATGCAGTATGAAAGGAAATAAAATGAATCGAAGTAGTGATACACGTCATGGCATGCATATATCTATTTACATCGGCGTAGCAAGAATGAATGGGGGTCGACCCTATTAAGCTGGTATTTCAGGGTACTATTTTATATATATATAAGGAAAATTTGAAAGTTCGAGGGGGGGCGGAGGATTGAGAACCCACCTGCCCCTACCTGGCTACGCCCATGTCTATTTATAAGCTGATGGAGCATATGATTTAAGTTAATCTGGATCTGCTTCTCTTTTGCTGATTATTAATATTTTGCAATTCATATTGATTTATTAAATTCAATTCAATACAATCAAAACGAATATTTCATGTACCGTACAGGCTAAGGCGCTCGACTGATCGTTTTTTCAATGCCATCCGGGACAATTTCAAAATGGTGGTTTCTACAATTTCGCTCATCTTAGATTCAAAAATGTTAATGCATTGCAGTTCTATAGAAGAGTTCTCGCATAAAATTTTTTTAAACAAAATAAATAGATTAATAAACTCTTCATAGTCTGGTGCATACTTGTATCAGATTCTATAAATTTGTAGTGATAGGAACACAATCACGTGTAATGAACGTGAAAAATTTTATTGAATTTCAGGAAAATATATAATCAAAATCTTAAGATATACAGATTTCAAAGGATATTTTACAAATGTTAGTTTCGCTCTATTTAAATGGAATAGTTATCAAAATTTAGTAATATAGTGCTCAATTCGCAATTGTTCACGCAAATACTTTCTTAAATATGTCTTATTATTTATTGATAAAATGAAACCAGAATCGTTACCAAATCAATAAAAAGAATTAATTGTGCAGCAAAGTCAACTACGATTTATTTATTTTTCCATATGACATCAGTATGATATCGACAATACTAAGAAAACATGTTATATATCCTTTTGGTAAGAGTACTTAAGTATCCGAAAGACAACTTGTTTAGTTTTTCACTTTCTACGTTACACTTAACAGGAGTTCCAAACAACTTTTTCGCTAACTCGGAACGTATCCTGTAAAACAAATTTGTTTTCTCTCACTCAGAACTTTATCAGCCAAAATAAATTAAGGAAAGCTTATATTTTTTTACTTTTCCGTGTTGTAGTATTGAAAATTGTTGCGAAAATTGGCGTGAAAGGTCTTTCGACAAAAGGAGCAAAATATTTAACACAAAATGCTTGGACATGATAAGAATTAGTGTCAGAAGTAGCTGACATATATAGAGAATACCAATAATCACCAATATGTATCCACAATGTTTTTTAAGCTAAAATTTCTTTATTATTATTTTATAAAAAATATTATTCATGCTTTAACCAAAACCATATAAATCACATTATCAAACTTAATACAAACTGTAGAAAAATTCAACAAATTTTCATCAAAATTTCGAACTTTTGAATCTGAATCTTAAGAAAATTTTTGGGTATGTAGTTCTATACCATTTTTTAGCCCCTTAAAATTTGCACTTTATTAGAATAACGTTTTTGGGCTGTAAAACTGTATGCAATTTTTATGAAGATTTATTGAATTTGCGAAAGTTAGTATTAAGTATGAAAATTTTATTGACATGGTTTCGGTTAAAGCATGAACAATATGTTTTTAAAACAATAATCAGAAAATTTGGCGAGCAGCTGCGCGCGCAGATTTGACAAGTGACTTTTTGTAATATTTTCTATAGATATATACTTATATACATATATATATATTGTATATATATTTTGTATAGTTTTGTAAAGTGATATTTTGTATATGCGAAAAAGACGACTGTATGAATATGATATTGAACAACTGCAGGATGTAAAGTGCTGCCACTTTTTTAATTTTAAATTAAAATATGTTTAACGTATGTATTTATTTAAAATTAAAAAACATTAACAAAATACTTAAAAAAAATATGCCGCAAATATGCTTTATAGTTAAAATATGCGCTATACCTTTAAATAAGCTATCATATTCAAAAATGGCGAAAACATTCAAAAATATGCTTATTAGGTAAATTAATTAAATCTCTAGTAATTACTTTACACCAGTTACAAGAACCTGTCCCACCAGTCAAAAATTTAAATAGTTTGAAATATATCTATGAATTTGAAAAAGTCACACAAAAAAGGATTTGTCAACCATTCTTGTAGCCTATTTTTTAACCGAAGTTCATAAAGCTTCTTAAAAATTCCTATCGAGTCAATACATTACAAAAAGTCTGATATTCGATGCAAAATATTCATTTGTTTGCGAAATACTTAAAACTTACGTTTCTTACCCTCATGTGTGACTTTTCACACATAAGGCAGTTCCTTGTATTTTTCTATAAAAGTTCGCTTGTTGTACTTTCAATGTACGTACAGTGAAAGCTCCCATAAACGGACACCGATGGTCACCTACTTTTTGTCCGCCTATGGGAGATGTCCGCTTATGGGAATTTCGTAAAAAATAAAATTAAAATTCAAGTTTAAAAAATTTTAATGGCGGGGTTCTAAATTAAAATAATATTTATTCTTTAATAGGATGGATAGGATACAGGATGAATTAAAATTAATTTAAAATTTATGGCGTTTTCTTTCCTACCGACAAATCTCATTGCCCGCTTCACTCAGGCAGCAAGAAGAGGGCAACGAAAAGTCAACAATTTTTCTCGAAAATAAAATATCTTTGAATATGGACTATGATCTTGTGTATGTACATATATGTACGTATGTACAAGCGCAAGAGTCAACATCTGACCGAAAAAAAGTTACCGCTTGTTAGAGCTTCGCGTCCGCTTATGGGAGATTTATTTTTTATAACTGAGTGTCCGCGTCCGTTTATCGGAAAGTCTGTGTATGGGAGAGCATGAGAGCTTTCACTGTACATATGGGCATGTAAATGTATGTATGGGCATGTCTCATCGCGTATGTAAAAAAATTTTCACTTTTTTTCCTGAAAATATCAGGCATGTTCTGCAATTCACTTCCGACTGAATTTCAACAAAACTCACTTTGAATCCGTACTTTGGGGATAGGATTCACTTTCCGAGCTTTATATTTAGGTTCTGGAATCTGAAAGAAAGTGGAAACAAAACTCGTAAAGTGAAAGACAGAACCCCGAAAGTCGGATTAATGGTGAGTTTTGTTGAATTTCACCCGGAAGTGAATTGCAGAACCTGCCTGATAGTGAAACCGTGCAAAGTTGTTTACATACACGATCAGGCATGTACGCTTATCTGTTTGTATATATAGTGCTTATCATAACTTAACAACACTCACATATGGGCAAGATTTTATAATTTTTTTATTATTTTTAAATTTTAATGATTATATGCGAAGTATGTTCGGCGATTTTTATATGCAGAAAATGAGCAACACTTAACAAAAAAAAATTTCAAAAATGAACGGTAAGTCCCACCTACTTTCAAACTTGCACTTTATTATGCTAAAACTGAATCGGCTACAAAACTGCTTACTCCGAATCTTTCTAACAAACCTAATTAAAAAGCTTGACATTGTTGCGAAAATTTGTTGATTTTTTTTTTATATATTGCACAAACATTGGAGCTTGGATTTAGAAGGTTTCTGATAAAGAATTCACTATAATTTTATAAAAAATAGCTATAATCAAAAGATTATAAAGTAAATAGTCAAATCTTGTCAATACATGAGTGTCGTATAGTTATGATAAGCCCTATACATATACATACATATATATAAATGTGCATACCCTGCAGGAAATGTATCTAACTATAAGCTAACTTTTAGTTGATTAGGAAGGAGCTATAAGTCACTTTTTATCTGTATATTTTCTTTGACGAAAGCTAACTATATTTCTATGGCGATTGCCGCGAAATAGTCAAGGGTGTAACTAACTTGTAACAAACTACTTTTGGGCGTAAAATATCAATAGGAAAAAATAATTTTTTTTTTTTGTATTTTGTGTTTGTTTTTTTTTTTGTTATTTATCTATTTACTTTATTTATTTGATCATATTTCAATTTTGTCCTTTTATTTGTCCTCAGCTCGAAAAAGTATTTGCGAAGTGCAGGATATTTAAATAGAAACGCGTTTAAAGAAAACAATCTCGAGCTTTACTCCTGCATTACTTGTCCACTTGTTACAAGTTAGCTTTTTGTAGCTACCTACAAGTTATATATTTTATAGAAATCCCGCAAAAAAACGTACTACAAGTAGGTTATTTTTTATTAATTGATAATTTTTTTCTGCAGGGTACATACATATACATATACATAGAAATGTACATACATTGAAAGAACGACAAGCGAAGTCTCTATAGATAAACACATGGGGCTGCCTTATGTGTGAAAAGTCACACATGAGCAGAGACAACGTAAGTTTTTTTTGGGGAGGAGATGAAGGTTGAAAAATATCTTTAGCTGTTGTATATTTAAGATCCGACGACATCCTTATGGCTCATAGTTGATCACATTCTGGAATCAAGTGTCCCACCACCTGTCAAGGCATCGAAATTCCGAATATCGCATATGGTACAAATACAGGACATTGAAAGAAATACAGAACATTTGGCGTCCCGTATAAAATAAATAAGTTATCTTGCCAGTTGGCGAAAAAGAGAACTGTTGTGTACAATACAGGACTAATGATCACTAATGATGATGATGATTATATTTTTGCTAAAATTAGAACACACTCGTATCATTGAATCACAATCCTGCCCGAAAGAGATATGTAAGTCCAAGGACTAATTAATCTCCGTAAAGAATGAGTATAATCTTCAATTATAATCTTATTACTTTAATTGCGGCTGCATAATGGCACCCCATGGCGACTAATCTCGGACCATTCTCTTCAGAGATTGGCCGCACAATTTTTCACAAGACTAAGTACATATTAGAGGTATACGCCGCCGAGCCACGCCGCCGCCGCATGTGAATATTTTGTTTTTCCTATTGATATTTTATGTCGAAAAGTAGTTAGTTACAAGTTAGTTACATCAAATGCACCTTTGACTACATCTAATGCAGAGGTAAACCACCCTTGACTATTTCGCGGCCATCGCCATAGAAATATAGTTAGCTTTCGTCAAAGAAAATATACAGATAATAAGTGACTTATAGCTCCTTCCTAATCAACTTAAAGTTAGCTTATAGTTAGATACATTTCCTGCAGGGTTTAGAGAATATACATAGCCATGTGTGTATGTATGTATCAGATTTCGTCTGTTCGCCCATCCATCAGCGCCAGGCACTCAACATTTTAATTCAAGTAGGAAGTAACGTAATTTAAATTTAAAACTATTTCAATGAATGAATTAAATATAATTATAATCTGAATTGGCATGGTGAATGCCTAACGTTGACGTGATGACATGATAAGATTAATAGCCTCATGGCTCTTTGGAATCTACCTTATGGGCAGTAGCGCCAGCGTTTCCAGACGCGCCGGCGTCGCCGCCGCCGCCGATTCTTTTTGAAGTTGAATACACCGCCGCCGCAAGGCCTGTCGGCGTAAACCTATAGTACATATGTACATATGCACTCTTCGTGTAAAAACCATGATATTTTTCCTTTTCCAATATTAGCAGAGTTAGTGTGCATGTACAAGTAGTTTCATCCCAATAAACATTTTTGTTAAATCTCAATTTGAGATGCATTTGAGAATCAGTCCTTTTCTCAAATCTCAAACGTTGATTCTCAAATGCATCTCAAATAACCGTTGATAGCGTTCTCAAACTAAAAGGCAATTTTTTAATATAAAGTTTTCCTTTATTTTCAAATTGAGAAATGTTGAATTCTCAACGTTTTCTCAAACGTGAGTAGAGCGGAACGAAATGAAATCCAGTTACTCTCATTGAAATATTAGTATAGTGGTGCCAATGATACATGTAAGAGAAACACAGTTTTTATAGGAGAGTAATTTTTAGTTTCGCAGTTTAACAGTATATAGTAAATAATATCGTATTTATTCAGTTAGTTTAACAAAGAAAAATACGGTTGATGTAAAAAATTAGTTGCATAGTTCGTTTTGAAATTAGACAAATTGCGAATAACAGCGACCACGTGGTCGAAAAGCCATTTTGCGACTGATGTAACAGACTACCTATGGACTTCGACATCTGTGCCATGTTGACACAGTTGAAACGGAACGGAATGCTAACAAATTGTTTCTCAAATGTTTCTCAAACCGTTCTTAAATTGATAAGCAATGTTTGAGAAAATGTTTAGCTTCAAATGATAAACAATGCTGAAAAGCAAATTGAGAAGCACGATTTTCTCAAACGTTTGAAAATTTTTGTTCCAGTGTTCGTTGGGCTGGTTGAATGGTATAAATGAAAACATTTCAACAAAAGTGACAGTTGCGTGGTGATGAGGTTTTATAAAGTCTATGTCACATGAACTTACACACTTACATGTGTGTGTATATACATATGTTTGTACATCTTAGAGGTTAAAGTTTTGTCTAGTAGTTGGCACACAAATATCGAACAAATTAAAGTAGTTTAAATTTTGTTGCGTCCTTTTAGACCGCCTTGTACAGTGAAATGTTTACATTGTCTTTAAGATATCGTATTTCAGCACTTTATGAAATTAATATAAAGTTTGTTTGTCTTAAGCCGACTGCTACGATTTTGTGTGTACGCAGCGAGCGAAACACGTATCCGTTATTGCAGGTGCTCGCAAACTTTTTATATCGCGATACCCTTGTTATACTAAAATCATCACACGGCATAGATGTGAAGAATGAAATAATGGTTTTTCTAAACCTTCCATGTTTTGAAAAATTCTATCAAACGAAGAAAATCCCACAAGTTTCTGCTTTTAACGGGGTTTCGACATAACTTCCACGGACAATAACATCCATCCAACCGTCCAACATCGATTGATTTTTGGTCCATGGAAGTAAAGTCTGACATTACTTCCACAGATCTGATTCATGGCAGTTTTGTCAGACATAAGTTCCATGATAATTGTATATTAAAGGAGCCGCTAAAATAGATAAACTCCTCTTTTAAAAAAGTCTTAAATTTTAGTGTCAAAGCTGGATGTTCGGCGCAAAATTAGGTATTTTCGTTTAATTCTATATAAGATTATTGTGTTTACACTTCTTCCGTGATATAAAATGATGGATGGATATAAGATTTTAGTAGCACAAACGATGAATTTTAATTGTTTTACATTAATGCAGCCAATTTTCAAATATTTTCGAAGCTGTTTTTAAAACCGGTGCACCGGAGCCGAGAGGTAACCAAAGTGGTTTGAAACTGGTTGGTTGGGGGTTTTTGATTCGCTGATTTCGAATATGATGTCAGGTTTTTGAAATTCGAAATGGCGGATCCAATATGGCGACCAAATTTTATACATTTTTTTTTTCACCGAAAAACTTATATATCTGTGGTCACAAGCAATAACCGCCTAAGTCGACTTATGAAAGAATGGAGTAGTATATGCTANCCGGAGCCGAGAGGTAACCAAAGTGGTTTGAAACTGGTTGGTTGGGGGTTTTTGATTCGCTGATTTCGAATATGATGTCAGGTTTTTGAAATTCGAAATGGCGGATCCAATATGGCGACCAAATTTTATACATTTTTTTTTTCACCGAAAAACTTATATATCTGTGGTCACAAGCAATAACCGCCTAAGTCGACTTAGTCGTATTCTTCAACCACTATTCCATGCGTATGTGAGATCCCCATCTTGCCAGCTAGACTACTTAAAAAGTTATAGGCGAAAACATACATATATACGAATTAAAATTATTGGAGCAGAAGTTAAGAATATATGAATATATAGATATAGATTTGGAGAAGAAAAGAGATAATTAAGACATCGATAGGTTTATAAGAAAAGTTAACGGTACCCATATCAGTCATTTGGCAAAGTGACGCATAAGTTCGCTCCTGAATCGCAGCGCGGTTTTACTATTTCTTATCGCTGGTGGTAAGGTGTTCCAAAGACGGACCGTATAGACAAGGAACTGACGTTCAGAAACCAGGCAACTAGATTTCAAAGATGAAATAGTAGGAAACCGGGAGGACCTAGTCCATGAAAGTCGCTCTTTCAGATAACTGGGCTCTTTAGTAGTCATGACTTTATGCAATAACGTTAAACACCTGACTTTCAGTATGTCATCAAAAGCTATAGAGGAGATTTTCAACGCGAATTCAGAAATGTGCTCATTTCGTTTAATGCCAAAAATATATCGCGCAATGTTGTTGTACAGAACATTTAGTTTCCTACTACAAATGCTATCACAGTCAGCAAACAATTCACAACCATATAATAACGTCGGTAGCAAGTATGTTTTGGCCAGCAACAATCGAATTTTCAACGGTGTAAAGTACTGAATGCCCCATAAAGTCTGAAGCATGCCGTATACTTTGCCAATAGTGCTAAGAATGTGGTTATTCCCCGTCAGAGTTCTGTTGAAAATTATTCCTAGATTTTTTACAGTGTCCACGTATTTGATCACAGAATTGTTCAGTTTTACCTCGTGGTAGTCGTCAAGTTTCAAAAGTTTCTTATAAATAACAATGCACTGGGATTTGCTCGGATTAAGGACTAAGCCATTGTCCGACGCCCACTTATTCAAAGAATTTAAGTCACTATTTAAGTGAGTTATACATGTGTTGACGGATACAGGGGGACAACTAAGATACAGTTGGACATCGTCTGCGTAAACATGGATATTACTATATTTTAACACAGTTGGAAGGTCATTAATATACAACACGAACAGTAAAGGACCAAGAATTGATCCTTGCGGCAGCAATAGGCAGGGAGTTTGAAACACTTTCACGTACACCTATGAATGAGAATGGTCAAGAAGATAGGAGTGTACTAGGTTTACTGCCGACGTTGTGAAATTAAACAGGTTGTTAAGTTTTAAGCACATTAATGTATGGTCAACAGTGTCAAAAGCTTTCGAGTGATCAAGCAGAGTTAAAAGTGTTACGTGATTTTGGTCAATATTTAGCCTGATGTCGTCCGAGACTTTTACGAGGGCTGTAATGCAACTTCTATTTGTTCTATAACCCGATTGGTGCGGGCTCATCAAGGAATTATTTGATACGAAAATGTTAATTTGCATGCTCATTATCGCAATAGGCCTATACTCGCCATTTGGCTTTTTAACAGGGATGATTTTGGCCCTCTTCCAGCAGCTTGGAAAGGTAGACGTGGTCAGAATAGTATTAAATGCGTAAGTAATGTAAGCCAAAATTTTGGGCAGTAAGCACTTAAGGAATTTTGGATGCACACCATCAATACCTATGGCATTAGATATAATACTAAGTATAGACCGGACGACATCACAATCATCAACACATCTAAAACAGAAACCAGGCACAGAGACATTCTTACTAACATTATAACGATCATAACAAATATTATTATTGCTACTTGGACAAATTTCTTATTGGGCTCATGCACTTCTATTGATTCATTGCTCAAATTGTTTTTATTGCCAATGCCGATTTCGCGAATATGCTTCCATGTCTGCTTAGAACCTACGACAGAGCTAAATTTTTGTTCATAGTATTTTAATTTTTGTGACTTGATAGCTTTGGTTACTTCTCTTCTTATGGTTTTATACTTATTATAACTGTTCTCAGACTTGGATTGCTTCCATTTTGTATACGCTTTATTCCGCCTGTAAATTGATCGTTGTTGAACCATTGATTGCTTCTAACTCTATTTGACCTAGTTAAAAGCGGTACTAAGTTATTAAAAAGTCTGCTGATGTTAGCTTGAAAAAAGCATATCTGCTCGTCTGCCAAAACCATACTTTGAACAGATTTCCAGTTGATAGCATTCACAGCTACCTCAAGAAGGTCATATTGAATATGCATGAAGTCGCGATATGAATATTGCAGCGTATCATACGTAAAACTAAAATCATAAAAAAGAAATATAAGATCATGTTTTGAAAAGTTGGGCACAAAAAGTTGGTCATAGAGAAGTACTTTGGACTTATCATTTACAAGAAAAATTTCTAACAAAGTGCTGTTAGTATGCGTAAAATGGGTAGGTATCGCACAATTAACTGGAAACAGACCCAGGTTTTCCATTGAGAGCGAGAATTTGGTTTCCGTTAGCAAATCACTGTTGAAATTAGCAGTCAGAATAATATCCCTGTAATTCAGTGTAAGATTTTCGATAAAATCGACGAAATTGGAATATGCAATCTGGCGATTAGGTCTGTACAGGTTGTACACAGCCAACTAAGATTTTATTTATTTAGTGACCAATTCGACGAAAATATACTCGATATGGTCTGAGACGTTCGATTCGCATTTCAGTTGACATGAAATACCAGATCTTACATATATAGCGACACCACCACCATGACCAATTCTATCTAGACGAAAGACTTTATAACGACTAACACAGACTAAATCATCAATATGACACGAAGAGCACCAAGTCTCAGATACACATAGGACATCAACATTCGAATATGTACCTAAATTCATCAATTCTAGGTTGTAGGCTTTGAGCATTAAGATGGCATACCTTTAGACCCATTAGCGCACACAAGGGGTGGGTTTTGGGGTTCAAACCCCCCCTAAAGCTAATAACCTCAAATACAATATGTATCTTAAAGCTAAGAATCCAGCTCTCAAGGAAATTATAAGAAATATTTATTATAATTTCTGTTGCTTGAAAAAGCGCTTTGCTTTTGCTGTAAATTTTCATGAGGGAATAAATATACGAGCATTTTTTTTCTTGAGAGCTGCAAATTGATTTAAGAAATTTTGGTAGAAGAATATTTCTTTTCCATTTCACGTCCGTCGTTTTATATGAATTTTTCGTTTTTCTTGAGAGTTCAGTTATTTTTTTTGGTATTTGATATATTAAAAAAATTTAGCAACTGTGAAAAATCACCATCTCTATCGAAAACCAGAAATCAAAAAATGAACATAGAAGTGCAAAAATTCATGGAATCAATAAATTTATTTTTACTGACTCTTTTTTAAAATTTTTTATTAGGCACTTTTGAAAGTTGAGCGCATCTTGAGTTTATAGAAATTTTTATTAAACAAGTAGTTTTCAAGGAAAGAACACAACCGACTTCAATTCTCATATTCAAATTTAGGGGTACCGTTAATTTCTTCATGATCCAATCATCGGATCTCTAAAACAAATTACGGGACGAACCTTGAGGTACTATCTTTCTAATAAAAAAAGGATTATTGAAAACGGTTCGCGTGGTCCAAAGTTATGTATTCCGGCGAGATGATAACCTCCCTTTTTTACAACGCTTTTATCAACTTGCAATGTTGTGCGTCCAGAAACTTTCAATGTTGTGGATCCAGAAACTTTCAATGTTGTGTGTCCGACACCAAAGCAAAGCTCTGAAAAGTTCCTATAAAAAAGCATAGTGCATAGGGCGACAGCTGTAGTGAATAGGGCGAGGTAGATGACATCTAGATGTCGCCCTATGTACTACGTTTGCTACAGCGGAAATAGACGACACGCCATTTCTTTAAATAAAATTAATTGGTGCTCGTTTGTATGTACATACATATGTAAATGCATGTGTGTGCACCTTTCTATTAATAT
>NW_016159673.1:68965-79803 GCF_001687245.7 Rhagoletis zephyria
CTGAGAAATATTATTTTCTACTTTTTAGCCCATTTATAAAAGCGTTGTATATTAAAAAGTTTTTTTTATATTATTTATTTTGAAGTCGGTTAAAAGCGTTTGAGTTCTGTTAATCTGTAAATAAAGTGCAGTTTATGAATTTTAAAACGTTTATTTATTTATTACATACTGTACATAAAACTTGCCAAATGTATTTTAAAGAGGGTATTATCTGAAGCAAATTTTCAGTATTTTCCGGTGATATATCTTCAGAAATATAAAATCCCCCCCTAAAATATATTCCTGGGTGCGCCCCTGTTTAGACCATGTTTTTGTTTACCAATGAGCCGTATCATATTATACGTGTTGTCTTTGGAGCTACAATATTTTTTACTATTCATTTAAACAAAGCAGAACAATAAACGCTGCACACTGAAGGCGGTGACAAATATAAAACCACACATACACATCTCTATGACTTTGAATGGGTAATAGCTGAAATACAATGCCGGCGAACGGCGAACTCACCACAGCGAAATTCGCGCTGTCAAAATTAGAACACCCGCAAGCATATGAAATTGAACACAGCCAAAGCGAAATGCGAAGTTTGCTTGGCGGCGTTTCATGGCGATAGATTTATTTCTATCGCTCTGCTGGGCGATGACAGCTGTGCGTGCCAAAAGTGGCCGTATTTGTTTTGTGCTTTCAAAGTTTAAAAAGAAAACAACCTAAACACGATTTTTTTTTTGTTGTTTGAAAAATATAGTTGTGGATTCGTTAAATCTGGCTTGAAACAAATTATTTATAATAATCTTTCTTTGTTTTACATTTATATTTGTTATCATTTCCTCATTTCTAAATATGGTTTAGTTTTTTCTAAATATGGTCACCCAAATTATAAAGGCGACCAAATGGGATCAGCTGTTTTCGCTACCGCTCTAATTCTGTTTAAGTAGGCGAAATAGTTGGGCGAACGGTGAACGACAGCATCGCCCAATTCGGCGAAGTTTGCCGTTCGCCGGTATTGTATTTCAAGCATAAGGAATAAAGTGAGAAAAGGGAAAAAGTATACTGAATGCATAATACGCGAAAACTTTTTCGTCATATCAGATCTGTACCATTCGTTCGATTTTACAAAATGAGGTATCAAATTAAAGGGCTTGGCTTGCAGATGTGCAATAACTCCTTATGTTTTCAAAAAGGGTTGCCACCTGATAAAAAATTAAGTTCAAATTATTTTTCAGTTAAATCAATTATTACACTATGATTATCGATCGAAATGGTTTTGAAAAGGCTTTATTTCTTAATTATATGTAGGAGGTTTGCCACCTGTTTAAAAAAACAAGCTGGACTTAAATAAAATTAGAAATTTGAAGTATTTATGGATGTCAGACGAAAGAGGTTGTGGTTTGAAAATATTTAGCAGAGGGTTGCCACCTTACTTAAATACTTAAATAAATTACTCCAATATGAATATAAATCAAAATTTCTGTGAAGAAACTTTATTTCCAAACTGCATGTAGGAAGGTTGCCACCTGATTTTATAATTAGGCTTGAGCATTTATAAAATTAAAGAGGGTTTCCACTAGTGCTGCCAGATTTTTTTCCAGCCATACGGGAAAAATTCATAATTTGTCCCAAAAATACGAGATTTACAAAAATTTAACGGGACAAATGCGGAATAAAGGATTTCCTTTAAAATCCCAACTGCGAACAATTAACAAAGGTGATACATTTCAACGAAGTAAAGCTCAGATTAGTTATAATCTTATGATAAATTTCCTTTGTTTCATGGCAACACTTTTTAATTTATGCAAAAATATGTGGGTATGTACGTAAACATATAATTGACAAAACCATAAAAACAAAGTAAGAGATACAGTTGCGGTCAAAATAATAGCAGCAAAATTCACAATGATGCCGTTGACAACTTATCTTTATTTATTTACTGTTAATAATTTTAATTTAAAATATGGGTCGATCTATATCAGATACCATATAAATAAAAGTTTCAAAGCATGCAAAACGTTCGTAAAAATTAAATAAACTTAAAAAATTTTCATAAAAATTTCGATATTTCGAGAACGATTTCGAGTATGCATATATAGCCTATTAAATTTCAGGTCGCTAAAAATTGATATTAATTTTCTTTATTTTTTGTAGAGCGTGTTGCGCATTTTCTTCCATATAAAAGTCGGTTTTGTTCATGCATTATCTGGAAGGAATTTCGCAACATCGTGCACAAAGAAAAAAGTTATGAAAAATCAACGGTAATTTTTAGCTATATTTCTCTTACAGAGTTGCATGCAATAATGCTTGCTAATGACCTACTCACAATAGCCGTGACCATGTTGAGTAGAAGTTTACAGGTTGAAAAGTATAATGATATTGTCGAAAATACGGGAAGAGTCTTGTCCCGGCGGAACATTTCAAATGTAACGCAAAATACGGGACGTCCCGGAAAATACGGGACATTTGGCAACGCTAATTTCTACCTGTGTAAAAAGTTAAACTCAAATTATTTAATAAGTCCATTAGTTAAAAATGTGTTTCTGAAATTTATTTAAAAGGGTTGCCGTATGTTTTGGAAATTAAATTCAACTTCAATTGAGGGAATTATATACACAATTTAAATATGTATAGCAATATGTGTGTCAGTCGAAAATGGTTTAACAAGGTTTTGGTTTTAAAATATTTTTAATAGGGTTGCCACCTGTTTTGAAATTAGTATTTAATTAAAGTATACATAAGTTAAATGAAATATTAAAATATGACGTGAAATGAAAGCGGTAAGATATCCTAATATTGAATATTTAGAATATTGAAGGGGGTTGCCACCTGTTTCAAAAGGTTAACCACAAATTATTTAATAAGTGAAAGCAATTATTAAAAATATGAGTATTAAATGAAATGGGTTTAAAAAGGCTTTATTTCTGAAATGTATTCTGTATTTAGGAGCGTTGTCACGTACTAAAAAAATCAAATTTAACTTAATTCATCAGGCACATGAAATATGTAGGTATCACAATTCCAGGCGCCAGATATGTGCTTATTTCTTAACTATATTTAGGAGGTTTGCCAGCTGTTTCCGAAGTCTTAGCTAACTTAGGCACAAATCCGAAGAAGAAGATAATGAGAAGACGAGCACGAACACGAAGAAGAATACGGGGACCTAGGCTAATATAAAAAGTAATACAAATTTCTGCAGCATGAAAGGAAATAAAAACAAGTAAGAGCAGCGCTGTCTTCGGCTATGCCGAAGGCTTCATACCTTTCATGAACATCTGCAAATTTTACTTTGACAGATTACTGCTTGTGAATACATCTGCATACATCGATAGATGAGTCCCATACCTATATAAAAAATCGTATCTGAACAATCAGATGTATGGAAGATATATGTTGCCGTCATCCGATCCTTGTTATTTTCACTGTAAGTATTCTGTTAATAATGAGTGAAAATGGTGCGAAATTTCATGTTCCTAGCTGCATAAATGGAGAAGTTATAACGAAAAATCTCATATCTGAACAATCAGTGCTATAGGAGATAAAGCTTATACAGCATAGATTTTGACGATTTTCTCAGTAGACTTTGTATTATTATTTATAAAATATCTTACGAAATTTATCGGTTTTAGCTGTTCAAATAAAGGAGTTTTAAAGTAAAATCCCACATCTGAACAATCAGATGTATGGAAGATATATGTTGTAGTCACCCGATCCTTGTTATTTTCACTGTAAGTATTCTGTTAATAATGAGTGAAAATGGTGCGAAATTTCATGTTCCTAGCTGCATAAATGGAGGAGTTATGATAAAAGACCTCATATCTGAACAATCAGTTGTATGGGGGCTGCAGGTTATAGTGACCCGATCTTTGTTATTTTCACTGTAAGTCTTCTGTTGATAATGAGTGAAAACAGCGCGAAATTTCATGGTCCTAGCTACATAAATGGATGAATTATAACGAAAAATCTCATATCTGAACAATCAGTTGTATGGGAGCTATATGTTATAGTGGTCCGATTCTTCCGGTTCCGACAAATGATTAATACATTATAAAAATACACCCACCTACCAAATGTGATCCGGATATCTCGGAAACTGAGAGACTAGATTGCATACAAACAGACGGACAGACGGACATGGCTAAATCAACTCAGCTCTATCGTTCTGATCATATAAGTATACATTTTAACGGGTCTATCTCTTTTTGTTCTGGTACTTACAAACATCGGACCAAAGTTATAATACCATTTCATACTCATGAAAGTTATAATGAGTCGAAGAAGAAGATAATGAGAAGACGAGTACGAACACGAAGAAGAATACGGGGACCTAGGCTAATATAAAAAGTAATACAAATTTCTGCAGCATGAAAGGAAATAAAAATGAATCGAAGTAGAGATACACGTCATGGCATATATCTATTTATATGCTGATGGTACATATAATTGAGGTTAGTGTGGATTATTAATATTTTGCAATTTATGTTGATTTATTAAATTCACTTCAATACAATCAAAACGAGTATTTAATGTACCCTTTTTAACTTGAATGTGATCTTAATAATATCACGTATTCTACGTTTCAGTTTAGCGGCTGTGACTCCTACACAGCCTGCAGGTCAAGACAAAGGTGCTGGACTGTTCCTTTTTGATGCAGTTTACTTCTATTTGACACGTAGATCATGGATCCACAGTTTTGCCCCTAAATTTTATTTGGTAACATTTCGCCATCTTGGATTTAAGTTTTTTTGGGTTTTTTGCATTTTTCGTAAAAAAATGGTTATATACAAATATATAGCCTGCAGGTCAAGACAAAGGTGCTGGACTATTCCTTTTTGATGCAGTTTACTTTTGCTTGACACGTAGATCATGGATCCACCGTTTTGCCCCTAAATTTCATTTGGCAACATTTCGCCATTTTGGATTTAAGTTTTTTATGGTTTTTTAGCGATTTGAAAGCATATTTTGCATTTTTCGTAAAAAATGGTTATATACAAATATATAGAGAATTTAATTACCCACAATTGTTATATGGAAGGTTTTTTAAAAATAGAATTTTAGCAAAGACTGCGAAAAAATTGGACATTGTTACGGTTTTGCCATTTTTTAACAATTTGTGTTGAAAATACATAGCATATTGAAATTCCAAAGTTGTAGGGAATTTCATTCTCCAAAACTTTTGTACCTACTTTTTTTTGTTGGACGCTTAGATCACGGCCGGGATCATTTCCACACCTTCACCTGCTTTCATTAAAAAAAGGTGTGAGTACTAGGTACTCATGAAATTTGATGTGTAAACATATGCGAACGGCAAAGCATAAAAGTACGTTTACATATAAATATAATCTCAATCAAAGCTCGTTAGCTGTGAAATGTTAAACTTCCTCTCTGTGCCACCGTGGTCGCTTTTTTTCTGTACACATATTATGTTATTTAAATATATTTTAACTGAATATTTTATTAAAAATACCTTTACAAAGTTCTTTTCCTTACGAGCGTCAATTTTTGTTTACTTTTACATTTGACATTCCCCCTCTTCTTCGCAAGTATCTCATATCTGAACAATCAGTTGTATTGGGGCCATGGGCGTCGCTACGTAGGGGCAGACTTTGAAGTTTACCTTATATGTAGGTATACAATCTTCGATTATTACCGCAGCGACCACAAAAATGCAGTTGCCAATATAGCAACTCAGTTGCCAGCTTGCAGTTGCTATCTGTAAAACCATTTCAGCCAGTGGCCACCCAACTGAAATTCGGTTGCAATAAGCCTATGTCGGCTCAGCTCGATGTTCTGGTCACATACATAAGTACACATTTTCATGAGTCTATCTCTTCTTATTCTGGTACTTACAAATATCGGACCATGCTCATGAAAGGTATAGTTGTAAGATTTCAAATCAGTGAAGTAGGTAACAAAATATAAATTTAAACATTTTCTTAACTTCTTCCCATCGTATATATTAAAATGTCATTTTCAATGTGATTCCATCTCAAACACACTGTTATAGCATGTCATTGCTTCTTAGCTCAGCTGTTGTGTTTCTGCAGCATATTTTTAATACTGTTTAATCCTACCTTGTATGAAAATGTATATTGCAGGGGTGGGCAAGGCCGAGGCCTCAAAGAGCCACATACAAGTCCTAAATGCTACAAAGAGCCACGAAAAAAGAACACGAAAAACAATAATTTTACTTTTAAATAAAATTATTATTAGAAATGAAAAACATTAATTTTATTATTATTCTATTATACGTAAGGTATATATAAAAGAAAATTCAAAAGATCCCTTTCGCGAGATTTTCAAAATCTGGTTTTAGGTCAGTTAAAGCCGTTCGTAACAATTCTGTTAAATGTTGGATTGTCAATAGGTACGTTCGTTTAAAATCTCCAGTAAAAAATGTCCAACAGCGAAATTCCGGCGAAATATCATGTGTTCTCTCACAAGAGAAAAATATCCAAAATGGTACGCGAACAGAAAATTTGCAGAAACTTGCGAGTTAGACGAACAGCTGATAGAAATTTTGTTTACATTAACAGGTCTAATCTGCACGTTACCGAAGATTTTGTGACTGGAAAATTTTATTACCAAAAAATGTTACCACTTCTTGTCACGGCGATTCTAGGTACGTTGGTAATGCAGTGAAAATAATCAGCAACTCAGCTATGAAGATTTGTGGAAATTCCTGTATTGCATATTTCACGGGGCAATATTTTGTTACCAGCTTATGAGATGGAAACAAATTTACCGGTTACAAGAGAGCACAGAATGCGAAAAAGGTTTAAAAATTTACAAACACTTTAATTACCGGTTATAAAATTTATGTTACCAGCGCAGAATAGACCTGTAAAAAGTATAAAATTGAAAGCGTAAGAAAACAAACCCTGAATTCATATCCTGACACAGTTCACTGACTAAACGAATAATTACTTATTTCTTACAAATTTAATTAGTCGCATTTTACTATTTCAACTTCCAAACCATCAAATTCAATTTAGGAATTTGCGTAAATTCCAACTAGCCCTTCTTGATCAGCTGTTTTTTTGTTGGCAAATTGATGAGGGCTAAAATATGTATTTATATGTATAATATGTATGTATGTAAAATATGTATGTATGTAAAATATGTATGTATGTAAAATATGTATGTATGTAAAATATGTATGTATGTAAAATATGTATGTATATGTGTAATATGTATGAAATATGTATTTTAAAAAGTAAAAAGAGCAAAAATGTGCTAAGCAAGGAGAAAGTAAAAAGAGCCGCACTTTGCTAAGCAAAGAGCCGCAATTGGCTCAAAGATCCAGGTTTGCCCACCGTTGGTATATAGATTTTTTATTAGATAATTGTTTAATAAATTTTACTATAGTAGGAGCTTGCAAAATTTGGAAAATCTCTTCCCGTATATACAATGTAAATAATAATGCTGAACATGTTGTATGTGTTCCTTTTGTTGATATGCATAAATTTGATGCATGATTTGATTTGAATTTATTCGGCAATGTCTTCATATATCACTTTCAAACAAGCGACATAAACTGGCACTTGTATGATGTGTTACAAGTCGCTATGTATTGTAGTTCAGGCCTTTAATATCTATATATAATTGCTCAGACATACGACTTAGTTAGGCCGATCTGTAGCAGCCACAAAATTGACCTACATATATATCAAACTAAAGTGCGAGCTGCAGTTGCAGTTGACCGCGTTTGTCAAAAAAGTAAAAAGCGGCAGAAAAGTCGATTGTGAATAATATAAACTATTGAAAAATATTAACCATTTTTCCGTGGAATTGACATTCGGAAAAGTTATTAGGTATTGTTCATAGTTTTGAAATATATTTCACGAAAGCAAAAAATAAAAATAGCTGAGAACCCTTTCTTTTTTAAACAGCTAGAATATCACTGACCATTAAAAAGGACCCTAAATGACCGCAAACCTCAAAGCATTACACATTTTTGTATATGATTTTTAAAATGAACGATCCAAAATTAGCCAAAATTAACATATTTAAAGTTTTTTAGAACCAGTGGTTGAATTTTTGTACTGAAAGTGTTAACCCTAAAAGTATAATCTACGTCTGCAAGGCGTATACGGAATGGGCCTTTTTTTAGTTTTAACACAAAATTTACTTTTTATTTTGTTGTTTTAAATAAATGTGGCTATAGTTTTTATTGACAAAACTATGTTTTAATATTAGTCAAACTCAAAACTTCAATATTCTTTAAAAAAATAAGACAGGACTAAGTATATTTTAGTTCACAGGTTATCTTTTAAGTACATAAGTCTCTACGGCGTATGTTAGGGCTTTACGTTACTCCCAAATAGATTAGGCTTCTTGGGTTAAGAAAGCTTTAGTTTGTAAGTGTGATAAACGGCGCCAATTTTCAATGATTATTGCGTTTCAGATTAATACCAATACCAGATATTGTGAAAGGTTGGACTATACCTTAAAGATGACGATTTTCTCATGGCCCACTGCACGAAGCTTAGAGTAGAGTAATGTCCTTTAAGAAATTTAAAATTATCCTGGGTTATCAGGTGCCTAGCAATACAAGATTAATTGTTACCTTCCACGAAGTTCTTTAAATAAATTTTGAGCTAAGCACTCGCCCGTATTTCGAGGTTACTATTAGTTTTAATAAATTGTTAGTTTAATTTCCTATAAAATCTACCTTTAGGTTTATGAATTTTAAGAATACATCGAAAATTTGTTTTAGAGAATCATTGTTAAATAATTTCAGAAACGATTAACCGGTTTGCTGAGCAACCGAGACGTCTGCTTTTTAAATAATTTTTGTAAAACAAATTGGCAAGTACATATCTTCTCCCGCATGCCAGAAACACGAATGTGTAAAGATAAAAATTTTGGGATTTCTTTCTACGTAATTTGGCGGTTAGGGCTCGATATGTACCTTTGTATATAATAAAAGTTTAAATAAGAACAATTTTTTGTACATTCATTTGAAAAAGACGTTTTTGGGTAGGAAATGACGTTTTTGACCAAGGGGGACGTTTTCTCATGCCGAAGACCTGGAAAAACTGTGTCGAACATAGGGATGTTCCGATACCATCAAAGTATCGATACCTACTCAAATGAGTTTACTCAAACCGCTATTTCGATACTACTTATATGAGTGAGCCGAATGTATCGATACCTACTTATATCGATAACTTTTCATCCCTTTATAATGTAACAAAGCGAAAGTAATTTTCAGGCGTTATCTGTGACATACCTTTTGCGACACGTGAGTGGTTGATCGACCTATCTCTGCAGCCAGTTTAAAAACACCCTATCTGAGAAAACTTTTCAAAAGAACTCTATTACAGAATTTGATTGAAAACCGCCTTATATCAGAAAACTTTTCAAGACAACCCTCTTCCAGAATTCGGTACAAAAACGCCCTATCTCAGCTGCCGATTCAAAACGCCCTATCTCAAATATTTTCAATATATTTTCAGTTGAGGTATCGATATGTTTATTTGATCATTAGTAACATTAGAGCTAATACGATTACTTAGACAAAAAATTAAACTTTTTAAAGGTTCCCACAAAACGTTACGGCTACAAAGCATTGCTTGCACTTTGTAAAAATAAATCCCCACTTTAGATTTTGGCGGTGCTATTGCTTAAAGCAATTATTTTTCATAAAAACGAAGCAATTATTTTTCATAGAAAAAATATGACTGAAAGATATGGCACTTCTCCAAATCGATTCGATACAAGTACTTTTATTTCGATACTAAGTAGGTATCGAAAAAACGATTCAAGTAAAAAACGAAAAAACGATTCAAGTTTAAAAGTACACCCCGCGACAAAATGCTACGGACACCTGGCTTGGGCTATTTATTATATTATTTATCAGTGCCTAACAAAAACTATACAAATAAAGCTTAATTTAAAATATTGAAATAAAAACCAGCAACGCAACACGCGCATTTTCATCCATATAAAATAAAATGCGAACATTCGTTATATGGAAGAAAGTGCGCAACACCGCAAACAGAAAAATAAAAAAATCAATGGTATTTTTTAGACACTTCAAACTTGCTCGTTATTATACTAGAATGAATGGGCTACAAAAATGTTAACCCAAAACATGTCTACAAATTCTGAACAAAAACTGTGATGAAACTTTGTTGATTTTTTTCAATCTTTCAAGTTTGGATTTATTTGCAAGGTTTTTGTTAGACAATGCGCTACCATTTTATAAAAAAAGTAATTAAAATTATTTAAAAAAATAAACTAAATACAGCGTGACCGTGTAATTTTGTCAAAGATGAAGACTATAATGATAAAACATTAATACACTATATAGGTCCGTTCATATTAATGAAAATAAATTCCATAAAATGAGATCACTACCGATAAAATGGAAATCCTCAATGGAAATTTTTAATATCAACGCATGGAATTTACATAAATTTTTTTACTTTCAACCACCGAATCGCTCAATTACTTCTATTTCTGCAGGACCCCCATTAGGTAAATTGCATTTCCAAAGATTTCTTCAAAATAAATAGCGATAAGGGATATTTCACCCGTTGGTGATAAGAAATCGCAATTACCATAATGCACATCACTAATATTACTGTTTACAACCACGTTTTCATTCAAAATTACAATTCATTATTTCGTTTTGAAGCAAATATGAAATATAGGTATATCCATTTACTTAAATGTAAACGGATTAAGAATCAAAGTGCTAGAAGAGATTTGAGCGTTTGGTACAAAAAGTATTTTTGATGTTGAAATTGTACTTAAAATCGGCAAATTGTACTTTTGTTTATTTTAAAATTAATTGTACTGAAAAAAGTACAATTGTACTTAAAATATCAACACTGTTTCAC
>NW_016159674.1:0-20828 GCF_001687245.7 Rhagoletis zephyria
CTTCCCCTAAAGTTTGGCACGTTACTTCTGGGACACCCTGTATAACTAATATTGTTCCTCAGCAACGTACCAAAAGAAACAATACATTTTTTTCATAAATAGTTTGTAAGTGATGCAGTGAGCTGTATACTTAATGTGACCAACTATTTCANCCCCTACCTTCCCCTAAAGTTTGGCACGTTACTTCTGGGACACCCTGTATAACTAATATTGTTCCTCAGCAACGTACCAAAAGAAACAATACATTTTTTTCATAAATAGTTTGTAAGTGATGCAGTGAGCTGTATACTTAATGTGACCAACTATTTCATAGCTCAAAGAAGTACTGGTTAGGTTGGGTTAAGTTAACGCCGCGAGCCGATTACGAAATTTCGAATACGGCTAATTTCGGTACATGAGAGCTCAGTGGTTTTTCAGAAGGGCGAGCCAAAATTCTTCCATCTTAGCCTCGCGAAGGTTGGACAGTCTAAAAGAAAGTGTGGAGATGGTTCCACTTCACCTTCCTCTTGACAGCTGATACAAAAAGATCAGTCGAAATTCCTAGTCTTACCGCATGAATACCAATCACACAATGGCCTGTCAGAACCCCCCATCACTAGCCCTTGAGAGGTAACGTGTTTTAAAGTGGCCTATAAAAGCGTTTGCTGCAGCAGAGAAACGTCTTCTTTTCCTTTTTTCTGTCAGAAAAGGACCCGGCTTCCCTTAGCCGAATAGCAGTTCGTGCTGCGACAATTCTGTCTGCAATATCCGCAGGCTCCGTGTTCAACATATGTTTGTTAAGCGCCAGTATAGGTGTGGTACCTAATGCTCCTCTAATTCCTGTTTAACAAGTGTAGCCTTCTCTAGTGAGTTCCACCAGAAAAGGGCTTCTTGAAACAATATAGGCTTAAATCTGGTTTCCTAGAGCTAAATAATTAATTTGGGCGAAAGACCCCACCTTCTACTGTTAGTTTCCCTACAGCAGTACAAGGCAACCGACACCTTTCCTACCCTTTCCTCAATGTTAGGCTTCTACGATAGCCGCCGTTGAGCGAGATCAAAAAGGGTGTATAAAAGTCGTCCCTTAACCAAAAGTTCCACATCCTCTACATAGGCGATCACCCGGAAGCCCACTTTTTCCAATTCCTCTAGAAGGTCGTTTACAACCACAATAAAGAGCAGGGGGGAAAGAACGCCACCTTTTGGAGTGCTCCTATTGACTCTGCTCTGAGTGCAAACGCTCTCCCACTCCGCCGTGACAGTTCTGCCACGAAGTAAGCTTATTAGGTTGGTTTCAACCCCCCGATTATGAATATACTTGACTATTGCCTCTGGAGTGACATTGTTGAAGGCCCCCTCGATATCAAAGAAGGCCTCTACTGAATAATCTTCATGCGTGAAGGCTTCCTCTGACGACTTTACCAATGTGTGCAGGGCGGTATTCACCAACCTTTTCTTGCAATAAGCATATTGAGCTCTTGAAAGACAGTCATGAATAATCGCGTTTCTTATGTAAAGGTCTATCAGTCTCTCTAACGTTTTTAGCAAAAACGAAGAGACTGACAGGCCTAAAATCCCTACGGGAAACATCAGAGCCTTTTCCCGCCTTCGGGATGAACGCAACACTGACTACCCTCCAAGCCTTGGGAATGTACCCGGTCCTCGCGCAGTTCTCATAAATAGGATCCAACCAATTGAACGACATCTTCAGAGCTCTTTGCAGTTGCGCAGGTATGATGCCATCGGTCCCCGGCGACTTTAATGTGACGATCATACAGAAGATGGGAGAAACAAACGCAAAAACATTTATATCATGCGTCAAAAAGTGCGATATCGATCCGAAAATTGTCGCTAACTGGTTACATAATCTCACTCCTGAAGTACAAGATATCGCAAAGAAGTACATTTGACTGTACTTCGAAGTACGAAGTACAAGAGCGCAAAAAGAAGTACTGTACTTCCGAAAGAAGTACGGTTGGTCACATTATATATACTTATTTATAGGGGTGACCTGATGGATAAGTGTCGGATTTTTATTTTTATTTTCAAATTAATTGTAGTTACTTTTTTATAAAAAATATAGTTCATTCTATGACAAAAACCATGTAAATCCAAGTTTCAAATTTTGTACAAAAATTAAAAGAAAATCAAAGTTTCACCAAAATTAAACACTTTTTATTCAGAATAAAAAGTGTGGAATTTTGATAAAAACGTACTAGCGCAGAAGGCACAAGTTGTCCCTTCTTATTATTTGTGTTCTTTGATGAAACTTTGTTGATTTGCTTTTAATTTTTGTACAAAGTTTTAAACTTGGATTAACAAGGTTTTTGTTATGGAATGATTTATATTATTTATAAAAAAAAGTGAATAAAACTAATTTGAAAATGAAAACCAAAATAAAAATCCGAAACTTTTTCATATTTGGGGACCTATACACTCTTATGACTGAAAAAATTATAACCAATACCGTTAATTGGTAATGTACCACAAATATTAATTCATAATTATTTTGTATTCTTACTAAATAACTTAAATATATACGTTTTCTATACCTGGAACTTTATTGGCTTTTTATTTGATTTTGACATACAATGTTTTAAACCATGATAAGACGTAATCAAACGACCTTTTACAACAAAAGAGGGAAGTATCTCTCGAAAGAGAAGATGAAAACAATTCAAGTAAGTACTCGATACTTTGCCGATACTGAGTAGGTATCGGTACTTTCAGTCTTTTGAGTACAAGTACTCATTAGAGTGATACCTTTGTGATATCGATTGAACCCGCATTCGCATCCGCGGATGTCTAAAATTTCACATTCGCAACATCCCTGATTCAAACGATTCAATAAGTGGGACTGTGTGCATTGCTCAGCTGGCGCTCTTCGTATGTGAAACACACATGAGGTCAGAGAGCGCTGATCATTATTTAGGGGTGGCTCACAAGCATGAATATGTTCCGCTCTCAAACCAAATCGTGGTTGCCTCAACTAAGATTTGGTAACTTTTTATGACTAAACCATGTGTTGAAAGAAAGCTTATCTGTATTAGCAGAGCTTAATGGCATCCTTTTATGAACCATACGTTAAGTTGAATGGAATTTGTAGAAATATGCTTCAAAAAAATATTTAGTATTTACCAAACCCTTCAACTAAATTAACGATTTGGTACGACTTAGATGAATATTAAAAGCTTTAATATATTTAGTTATAATAACCAACCCATGGTAATAGTTCCCAATCCTTGGTCACAGTTCCCAATTATTGTCAAAATTCGGGAACTAAATAGCTAGTTGTCGAAATTAATCTTTTTCTCAGTGTATCCTGCTTATGAAAAAGTAGTAGCTGCGAAAAACCGTTGTTACCCTCCAACTACTGAAATGAAAATTCCGAGACAAGTGCGGAAATTCCATTGCAAACATTATTTGTTCACACGGCAAGTAGATTGTTATCATCTTAAAAAGAAATAATCGAATCGCTGCTTCCAGATGTAACAAATAACATGAAACTGTTCTTAAAATGGGGCACAATTTTTAACATATGTTTTTAGCCATTTTGTGTCCCTACTCTGTTTTCTACAATTTCAATAACAAATTGTTGAAGTGATGTCACTGTGAGTGGACGTGTTTTTGTGGCGCTGCATTTAATCACGCTCTTAAAGTAATTACCTACAGTTAATAAAGATAATAGTCTAATTTAGTTGAATATCTGTGCGAACGCCACCACTGCTGTAGCTGATATTTGTTTACGTCGCATTTTTTCGCTTGATTTTCTTTTTCGTTTTAAAATTTCCTCTTGTTTATCAAGCGAGTGGAGATGCCTTTGCAAACTCAAAGAAAAAGTGCTCGTAACGCACCCTCTCCTCTGCAAACTCCCGTTCAAAACCTGCTAAGCAAAGAAGTAAACAGTCCAACAACGGTGAGTTTAATAGAGAGACTTGAAATGAAATTGGAAGCATCCATGACTAGCATAATGACGAAAATTAAAGAAAGCGAAGACCGATTTATGCAGAAAATTTCTGAAGTTTGTGCTGATCTTGCCAATTTTAAGTCCGCAATGACATCTATGGAGGAGCGAGTGAGTGCGCTAGAGACGTTGCGCGAAAATGGTAACCAAAACAAAGATGTTATAACATTATGTCAACAAGTGGATGAGTTGGAGAATGCGCTAGTGGCGACTGATGTTATCATTTATGGTGTTCCGCAGGTGCCAGAAGAAAATTTAGCTCTTTTGTTCTCACCACTATGCCAGGCGGTTAACTTGCCCCCACTTCCCGTGCGCTCTACATTTCGTCTGCGCGCGAACAAAAGCAAAAGTAAGAACAGAGGTAGTAACCAGCATTGCCCAATTATCGTCAAACTAAACTCTGCGTTTGATCGCTCACAATTGTTTAAGGCGATTGCTACTTTTTTAAAATCTGGCCGAAATTCTCTGTCTTTGCGTAACATAGGATTGAATACTGACGAGAAGATCTTCGTACATGAATGCCTAACTAGGAAGAATCGTGAGCTTATGCGACTGGCAACTGAGCTAAAAAGACAAAAACGCCTAGTTAGTGCATTCTCTATTCGTGGACAAGTCTACATTAGAAGGTGTGCCGACAGTGAAGCGACTAGAGTGCATGATCGTGAAAGCGTTGATCGCATTGTAGCTGCCATTTGAAACCTGTATACATATATATTATCTTTAGTTTTATTACTTACATAGTATGCATAAGCAGAACGATTTGTTTTATGTGTGTTTTTGTTTCCCTTATTATCTTATGTATTTCTTTTGTATCCCACATGACCAAAACTCCTTGTCTCCCTTTCACATTTACTTAACCTTTGTGACTGCCCTCTTTGTAAGCATCTTAAACAAGTGTATATGCATATGTTTAGCAACTTAAGGCACACTAGCAACGACAATCTAAGAATAGCTCTTAAAGTTACATGCGAACATAATAGTGGGTTTAATGTTTGCCATTTTAACGCTCGAAGTCTAACAGTTGATAAGCGAGAATATTTAAATTTTATTTTTCAGAATTTAAACGTTGACGTGATTTGCGTAACCGAGACATGGTTTAAGCCGTATGTAACTAACTCCGCATATGCTCTCTGTGATTTTTCACTAATAAGAAATGACAGATCTGCTGGCCAAAGAGGCGGTGGGATAGCGATTTATTATAAGCCTAAGCTCAATTGTAAAATCATCTATAAATCCTACTATCCTGAAGCGGTCGAAAGTATTTTTGTTGAGTTTAGTGATAGCGTCCAAAAGTGTCTGGTTGTCTGTACTTATAATCCCCATAAATCTAATGATATATCGCCGCTTTTCACTAAAATTTCAGAACTGTCCTTGAGCTATGTGAATGTCCTCATTTGTGGTGACTTCAATGTGGATCTCCTCGTTGAAAATGCTAGGTGTAAGTTCTTGCTGAATAGCTTCAACGGCTGTGGCATTACCATAGCGAACAAATATGCAACTCGCTTTGCACCACACTGTAAGCCTAGCATGTTAGATCTTTTTGGTGTAAGTGTTGCTAGCGGAATAAATCATGTAGACCAGTTTCCCCTAGCCGGTGTTTCTGATCACGAGCTAATATTTATTTCTCTTAATATTGAATTTTTTAAAAAGGATCCAATTAGCCACTTAACGTTTATGGACTTCAAAAATATCAATGTAGCTGCATTAACTGACGATAGTATCTCACTAGACTGGAATCGCTGCTGGTTCTTTTCTAATATTGATGAAAAATTAACCCACTTCACTTTGCTAGTAAAATATCTGTTTGAAAAACACGTTCCAGTAAGAAGTACACAAATAAATAAATTTAAAAAGCCCTGGCTAACGAATGCTATCCTAAATCTTATTAAAGATCGATCTAGGGCCTATAGGTATTGGAAACGAAATCCTACAACTGAGCGCTGGAATAGTTATAAAAATCTCCGAAATAAAGTGGCTAAAGCAGTACGTAATAACAAGAAGAACTACTTGGAAACCAAGCTCAACACTAACTTGTCCCCTAAAGCATTGTGGAAAAATTTAAAAACATTAGGAGTCTGTGCTAAGGACGCGAAAACATGTACGATTGATGCCGATGAAATGAATACTTATTTCATTACTGGTGCTGCCTTGTCAGATCCGTATCCTTTTACTACTAATGAAAGTTTAAATTATAAGCCGGCATACGAATTTTCATTCGATGTAGCTACGGAAGATGACGTCGCAAAATGCGTCTTTGCAATAAAATCAAATGCTACCGGCGTGGATGGAGTCAGTCTACGCTTTCTAAAACTAATTCTGCCTTATGTGCTGCCTACTCTTACACATATTTTCAATTATGCCTTAACCTCCTCTACCTTTCCCAAAGAATGGAAAATTGCAAATATTATTCCGATCCCTAAAAACAACTCAGCTGACTCTCCAAGGGACTTTAGACCCATTAGCATTTTACCAGCTCTAGCGAAAGTTTTCGAAAAATTAATTTCCACCCAAATAATTCACCACCTTGATAAGTACAGTCTCTTGAGCGAGTTCCAATCTGGTTTTCGATCCAACCACAGTTGTTCTACTGCCTTGTTAAAAGTTATGGAAGACATTCGTCCTGCTTTTGATAATAAGTTACTTACTATTTTAGTGCTCTTAGATTTTTCTAAAGCTTTTGATATGGTTAGACATGACATTCTTCTGTTAAAGCTGCAACATTATTTTGGTTTTAATTCAACGTCACTCAAATTAATGAGCAACTATCTCTCAAACAGATACCAACAAGTCCAATGCGGAGACATCTTTTCTTGTCGCAAAAAAATAACTTCTGGAGTACCTCAAGGCTCGATTCTAGGTCCCATTCTTTTTAGTGTTTTCATAAACGATATTGTTTTCTGTTGCCAAAACTCATGTATTCATTTATATGCTGATGACACACAGATTTATTTCTCGCGTCCCATCGGTCTAGGTGAAGATTTAGTTTTTAGGTTAAATGAAGATCTTGGTAGAATAGTAAAGTGGGCCAAAACGAACGGTCTCAGTTTAAACGCTGCCAAAACGCAGGTACTGCCTATATCGTTTGATCCTCTTGATTTAAGAAGTTTGCCGTCATTAATGCTGGGCAATACGGAGTTGAATTTCCAATCCGTTGTAACGAATCTTGGTTTTAAAATGAATACACATTTAACTTGCACAGATCACATTAGCCATTGTATATCCAAGATATATTTGATTCTAAGGAATTTATGGCAAACGTGTAACTGCCTACCAACTAACATAAAACTTAAATTGGTACGGTCTCTTATTGTCCCCAACATTTCGTATTTCGAAATGGTTTATTGTAATCTGGACAGTGAATCCAAGAACAAATTAAATATGGCCTTAAATAATACAGCCAGATTTATTTACGGTAAAAGAAAGTATGACCACATTTCAGAGTTCACAAAAAGCATCTTAGGCTCGAACTTGGAGAGCTATCTGAAGATTCGTAACATCTTATTTTTGTATAAGTTAATTAGATACCGACAACCATGCTATCTTTACCGAAAACTGAACCTGGTTCAATCGTCTCGCACCCATAATATTATTGTACCTAGGTATAAAACTTTAACAGCGTCTAGATTGTTTTTTGTTAGTGTTGTCAGAATCTGGAACTCCTTACCAACCTCAATTAAATGTATAACAATGTTTGGATGCTTCAAAACGGCAATTACAAGTCTTTTTAAGTAAAATCCTTCTACCTTCCCTAAAACTCCTCTCCTAAAATATTATCTTTATCTATTATATATATATATATGCTTTTTTTTGCACAACTATTACTTATAATTAAATATTGTTGTTACCATCACAATATTTTTCTGTACTTTATCTAATTAGATTTTAGTTTAAGTTAGTTTTGTAATTTTTTTTTGGATTAGTTGTACATTGAAAAGACCTCGCGTTTTACTGTACTCAAGAAGTTAATAAATTGAATTGAATTGAATTGAAATTTGGATTTCTTGATAAAAAAAAACTAGTCAGTTTCGATTTTCACTAGAATAGCACGATTTTCAACAAATTTGGTCGGCCATTTTATGTCAGCCATTTTGTTTTTTACATTTTTGACATCAAATTCGAATTCCTCGACCCAAAAAATGTAAAAAATATACTTTCAAACATATACTCCTGAAGTTCCAATTTTGGCCAGCTTTTCGGTCGATCTAGACCACTGTGCGACGATCAAATTTCGTTGAATTGTGTGTGCAGAAAACCACCATCGTTTTGCCAAATTTTATTAATTGATGAATATTTTGATGTTTCATCAAGAAATTGAATATTATCTATCAACATTGAAGAAATCTTAAATTAAATGGTTATGATCATATGTTTAAATTAATATTTACTTGTGAATAATATCTTCTTCTTCTTCTTCTATATTAATAAAAATGTTGTGTTCGTATGTCACGGTCGTCAAAACTCGAGAACGGCTGAACCGATTTGAATATTTTTTTTTGGAGGGTTGCCACCTATTTGAAAATTTGTAAACCCAAATATATTGATAAAATAAATAAATTATTGCAATATGGGTATCAAATTAAAGAGGTTGAAGAAAGATAGCTGCTGGAAATATTTTTGACGGGGGGTTGCCACCTATTTTAGAATTTTAACTCAGTTAAGTTGATTAAGTATATGAAATATTGCAATGTGGGTATCAAATTAAAGAGTGTTAAGAAGGCTTACAGCCGAAAATATGTATGATTATGGTTGCCACCTGTTTCAAAGTTTAACTATATTACACCGATGAAATAAATGCCATATTACAATATAGATATTAAATTAAAGAAGTTTAAGAAAGATAACTGCTGGAAATATTTTTGAGGAGGGTTGCCACCTATTTGAAAATTTTAACTCAGTCAAATTGATAAAATAAATGAAATATTGCCATGTGGGTATTAAACTTTAGAGTTTTAAGAAAGCTTACAGCCGAATATATTTTTGAGGAGGGTTGTTACCTGTTGAAAATGTAACTAAATTTAATCGATAAAATAAATGACTTATTACAATATAGGAATCAAATTAAAGAGGTCTAAAAAACATGTCTGCTGGAAATATTTTTGAGGGGGGTTGCAACCTATTTTAAAATTGTAACTCAGTTAAATTGATTAAATAAACGAAATATTGCAATGTGGGTATCAAACTAAACAGTTTTAAGAAGACTTACAGTCGAAAATATGTTTGTGGAGGTTTGCCACCTGTTTGAAAATTTAACTCAATTAAATTGATAAAATAAATGAAATGTTACAATATGGGTACCAAACGAAAGGTGTTTGAGAAATCTTGATTTGCAAATATTCCAAATAGGATTATTCAATATGTAAAATAACCTGAAAATGTTGAAATTAAATGAAGTATTACAACTGGTTCGAAACGGAAAGTGATTGGGAAAGCTTTACTAGAATGGAAAAAAATTAATAAAAAATTACGGATACAAATGAAGTAATGATAAAAAGCGTAACGAAAACAAAAATATCCCGTGAAATGAAATAAAGAAAACTTAAAATTGTTGTCACCACTCCTTAACATTATAAAACAGTTAAATTTGAATTATAAACAATTTCGTTCGGTCGCCATAGCGCCATTGGTCAAAACATAGTGGAGCGAGGAGTGAAGCGAAGAGCTTTCATCGAGCAAATCTTCAATTAAAAAATTGTGTGTACGCTTTCATAGAGCAAATCTTCAATTAAAAAAGTGTGTGTACGCTTTGCTCTTCACTATACGCTCTCCGCATATATGTAATACTTCTATATTGGCAGTAAGTTGAAAGTACATCCGCCAACATTAGAGTGCAGATATATAATGATAGAACGAGAAAACCACCAACCAATGTACTCAGAATGACATTTGAAAAGAATAAAAAATCAGGAGCGGTGCAGTCACCGTCAATATTTTAGAAAATTAAATTTTAATTAAAGCCAAAAAAAAAAAAATTGTGTTTAACTTTTGAACAAAAAAGGAAGGAAAAAGGAATCGTGTTGCACGCGTCAGTATGTTATACTATTTACTTAAAAGTGAGCCGTATCAGGGAAAACGGGCAGACGCCACATGCTGGCTAAGGTGCTGGAGAGGAAGGCACGGATCCTCTCATCCTATCTTTTAAGAGTGGTTATGGTGATTGCCTCAAGTGTAACTTATACATCTCTTGCTGCTTATTCAAATCTGCCGGTTACCACAAAGCTCGCCCCAATCACGTTCAGGGAAAAATTTTTGGTTATTTTATTTTTCTATTTTTTTTTAATATTTCTAATTGAAACCGCTACTGGAGTGACTTGACAGTGGTTCNTTCTCTGTTACTATCAATATAGAAGTATTAGATATATGGCTCTCCCATTGAAACATATGCGTTTGAAATCGACGCTTTGCTCGCCGCTCCACTATGTTTTTGGCCTAAGTATATTGCGAGTAAAGAAATTTTGAATAACATCAGATAATATTATTATGATTATGATTACTATTACTATTGTGAACTCCTGTTATATGCCCAAACAAACATTCCCAAATTAAAGCGAATTCAGATGGGCATTTACGATCGCATGATGCAAGTGTTAAGATAATAAGAGCTGCAGAACTGAACCACTCAGGAACAATTTTTTACAAGGGCGTGTAATTTCTGGTGTATACCAATGACATCAATATCATCGGTAACAAAAACGTCGTAGTCTGTCCTGCCTTTTCCAAGTTGGGTAAAGAAGCAAAGCGATTGGGTTTGGTGATCAACGAAGACAATACGAAGTATCTCCTGTCATCAAACAAAGAGTCAGAGCAGTCCCGCCTTGACACCAACATTACTGTTGCCAGTTGTAATATCGAGAAAGTAGAGAATGTCGTTTACTTGGGAACCAGCATTAACACCGATAATAATGTCAGTATGGAAATCCAATGCAGAATCACTCTAGCCAACAAATGCAACTTTGGACTGAATAGGCACTTCGGGAGTAAAGTTCTCTCTCGACGTACAAAAACCACACTCTATAAGTCACTCATCATGCCCATGCTGGTATATGGCGCAGAAGTTTAGACAATGACAACATTCGATGAGACGGCTCTTGAAGTATTGGAGAGAAAGATCTTATTAAAGATTTACAGGCCTCTGGCGTTGGGAGTACCGCAGACGATGGAACGATGAGTTGTATGAGCTTTACAACGAAATGGACATAGTGTAGCGAATGAAAATACAGCGGCTCCGCTGGCTTGGCCACGTCGTTCGAATGGGAAGCGACGTTCCAGTTCTGAAAGTATTAAACTTGCAATCCGCTGGTGGTAGCAGAGGAAGAGGGAGAGACCAAGTGGATAAGAACTTGGCTTCACGGAGCATTTCCCATTGTCGTCAGTTGGCACAGAGAGAAATGACTGGCATTCTTTGTCGACCTCGGCCAAAATGGCTTAGGCGTTTACAGCGCCAAATAAGATTGATTATTTATGGCAACGGTTCGTTCAAACAATTACATAACCTTAGCTATCGCTTCGCCCGGAATTGCTACCAGGTGGAAACATTGTTAATTCAGCTCTTAAGCTGCCATTGAACATATAAATCATCGAAACTCCTACTTGCAATATTTCCAGAACATCCGGTATGGAAAAAGTAGTACAAAAATTTAAACTAATTATTTGAGATCAGTGCACGATGGCACATAAAAAATTGCTTGAGGTCCTTGATCCATTGTCGCGGGATTTGCATGGAAACGTCCAACCATTCGGGAATGTATTGATATTGCCCTCAGGAGATTTTACGCAAACATTGTCTGTAATTTCTTGATTAACACTAGATAAATGCTTACCTGAAATAGTCAACATTGTGGCTAGACGAACATACATATATACACTGCAGCCGAGGGATTTTCGCGACAAGTACTGGACATTGGGAACGGAAAGCTGCCAGCTAACGAGAGATTAAGACGAATTGTATTGCCTGATAATTTTTGTAACTAAGGAACATCAAAAGGAGAACTGATGGAAAGAATGTTTCTTAATTAAGAAAATTAATTACAGGCTCAGTGAACGAGCTATTCTTGCTGCGAAGAATAAGGATGTCTATCAACTAAATAAGAGTGGTATTGACAACAGTCGTTGCTTGAGCTGGTCTGCTCTTTTACCAGACTGCCAGGCCACTTGCTCACTTTGGTGAACACCACTAATGTTATTCAATCCAGCATTCAAAGTGACAACTGTTTAGCTGAAGGAGAGCGGGAGACCAGGGCTCAAATCGTAACATCCGTTCACGGATCGAAAATTATATGAAAGAAAATTACGTGATACGTCAGGCAATATAAGCTGAATGAGACAAAGACTACGTTTACGTGCGTCATAATCTGAAAAATTTGTTTTTACGTGACGAGTAATACGATATCGTATGTGACGATTCGAGCCCAGGTTTAGAGTTGTGGTCGAGTTAGAGTAGATGAGGAGGTAGGGATTACCTTTGCGAGTGTTTGTGTATCGAGCTCAATGAGTCCGTATGGTTCATAGGTGCACATCAAGTCAGCCACGCACTTCATATGCCTGATATGCGTGAGGGAAAGAGAGAGAGAGATATGCGGGTAGGCTGATGAAGCGGTAGCGCAAGATGTGACCGTTTCACCGTGTATTCATTGTGGGACTCCATTGGAGGAGTCATGCTCTAGCTGCCTTAGGCTGCTGGGCAATGAGCTGGGATTTATCCAGGGATGCATTCGTGCAGAGCCCCAGTGTGGTTTGTAAGCAGTAGCTTAATACCATGCCAAAAATTACTCCGGGAGTGGAGTGTGAGTGATGCTCAAAGCACCGTGTGATAGCCAAGCTGGGTTAGCGTTGACCATAGCTGAAAATGCCAACGACTTATCACTTCACCAAGTTCAGCGAAGAGGTATTTGAGAATTGCATAAAAAATGCATGCCCAATTAAACACGAGCGAAGTACCTTTAAAAACAAGTGCGTCTGTGTGTTCGCTGTTCTTTGTTTAAGCGGGAAATGCATAAGTCGCTTAAACAATAACATATGCGTCGATAAACACCATTGTGGAAGAAGACGAATCAGTTAATTATCCAACGGAATTTTTAAACTCGATTGATCTTCCAGGGATGACCCCACAAACTGAATTGAAAATAGGTGTGCCAATTATCACGTTGCGGAATACTAATCAGCCAAAACTCCGCAACGGTATGCGACTCGCAGTTAAGAAATTGATGAAGAACGTAGTGTAAGTAAAGATTTTTACGTGGCCTTTCAAAGGTGAAGAATTCCCATGATTCCGACCGATACACCATTTCAATTTTAAAGATTGCAATTCCCAATTCGATGGACATTTGGAATCACAATCACTAATGCTCAAGATTATCCTTTGGAAAAGTGTGGTTTAGAGTGAGATGCGGATTGGTTCTTAGATGTTGCGTGTTCCCGTGTCGGCAAACCAGATATCCTTGATATCAATGCAGAGAATGGAAACACGACAAGTACTTATTACAAAATCAAACTCATATGAAACGTATGCTTTGTTTCGTTAATAATTTATCATCCATGTAACAGGAATATGCCATAGCAAAGCGTGGCAGGGTATAGCTAGTCTATATATACATATATATATATACGTCCGCGTGCTTTATTTAATTTTTTAGGTAATGAAACCCGCGGGCCTAATTTATTTTTCAAAAAGGCAATAACGTCCGCGGGCTTTGTTTCTTTTTTTTTGGGAAATAAAGCTCATGGGCGTTATTTCCGCAGGCGTTATTGTACTCCAACGTTTATATACACTGTAAATACAATGCTATCAAAATTTCAAGTCATCTGAAGTATGTTGACTTATACTTGCAACAATGCACTTTCAACATGGGCTGGCAGTACTTTAAGACTATCAGAAGGGGTTGGCTGTACAAATTTCATCTACAATATATTTTGCTTAGCTGCCCATCCTTCTTTGCACGAAAAACTTGTGCACTTCACCGAAAAAGCACTTAAGCGAATTCACTTTACTACTTCAATGAGGAAGGTATCCGAATCCCTATGAACCCAAATAATGGAGGAGCACCTACCACGTAGAAATTACTGCGAGCGAAATTTTTACCGAATGTTATCTAGTTATCTATATAACTACTTTAATTGATAGCCATTTTCGTTGTTCTGCGAGATGAGCAAAACAAATAAAAGCTTGTAAAGTTAGGTAATTGTAGGGTCAGTGCAGGTAAACGTAATACTTTCTTTGATAATTGATAATAGTTGCACAATTTTTAAGGCAGGTATCGCCGATGTGCAGGTATGTTGAATGCATCTATCGGGGAGATACATGTTAAAAATAATGCCGCTAATGCGCATGCATAGGGTAGGTATCTTAAATGTGCCCTTAAGCATAAAGGCAGCAAAGTAAAATATACTGTATTTATAATATAATGTGCTGTTAAAAGGACAGCCCATCTGAAGTATGTTGACTTATAGTTGCAACAATGAACTTTCAACAAGGTCTGGCAGTACTTTAAGACCATAAGAATCGGCAGGCAACCTTGAATTCATTTTCTATATACTGTAAATAAATTCTATCAAAATTTCAAATGATCTGAAGTATGTTGAGTAATCGGTTTTTATTGACATCTTTAATAGCTAAAACGCATGGTCAAGAGCGCTGTTCAGCAGCCAGCCCTGCGGAAATCTATATATATAAAATAATAGCCGTTTTCGTTGTTCGGAGTTAACTCAAAAACTACTGCATAGATTTCACTCAAATTTTCAGAGGTTATACCTTGCATATATGGTCCTATTATAGGCTACCAGAAAATTCGCTAGGTGGCGCTGGGGTCGAGTTATTTATAAAAGTCATGTTTATGAACCGATTTCATTCAAATTCAAAACGTGTGCTACCTCCATGATGATAAATACGTATGTGAAAAATACACCCGCTAGGTGCCGCTGGAGTCCAGTTATTTATAAAAATCCTATTTACAAAACGATTTCTTTTAAATTCAAAATGTAAGCTACCAGCATGGTGGAAAATACGTTTACCAAAAATGGACCTGCTAGGTGGCGCGGAAGTCAAGTTATTTATAAAAGTCGTATTTATTAACCGATTTCGTTCAAATTCGCAAAGTGAGCTACCTGTATAATAAAAAATTTGTTTCCTAGAAATGGCCAGCTATATTTTATAAAATCTGATTGAAATTCATAATGCGTATTCATTTCATGACAGGCAGTGGTTTTACAGAAAAGGGACGTAATGGATTGCGCTGCAGCCGAAATATATAGAAACCCACATGGGGTTTGGTCTGCTTTAGCCTTATATTCATCTTAGACGAATTTACTTTTCATATGGCTAAATGGAGGATTCGTCTAAGTATGCATGTAAAGACCGCAACATTGTGTAAGCGCACCTTTGCCTGACGACCTCATACACCCTAAATGCGATCTTGCATCTATGTACCTCCGATTGACGAAACTGCTCGGGCGGCCTTAGTACAGCAGTAAGACCCACACAAATCAGTTTATAAATATTAATATTATAATATTAAGGTAAATTGTTTAAATGGAAAATTGACAAGGAAAGATTCGACCACGTCCGTAAAAAAAATGAACATGGTAGGTATGTCAATGGCTCCATTTGAACGATATTTAAGAGATTACACGACTCATTTGTACATGCAGAGCAGTCGCTCGGAGTGGTTCGGCGCTTGGAAATAACTTCGGCTGCATGTTATTTTGCAACTGACAACGTAATGTGTCGTCGGAGGTCTTCATTTTGTGCTTTACTAGTAGATGACATTGTCCATGATGACAATTTTGGTACTAAAAACTGAAAGAAAACATGGCTTACCTCGTAAGGTGTTAACCTATTTTCCCAGTGGGGACTCCCGGCATGACTCTGAATGATTCAACTGTGTGTAGTCGAAGGCGAGTCAACACGTACGCAAATGACTCGCGAGTCAGACGTGCCTCGTATGCCACCTATTACATTTATCGTTTAAATAATTTCAAATGGGGTNATATGGTCCTATTATAGGCTACCAGAAAATTCGCTAGGTGGCGCTGGGGTCGAGTTATTTATAAAAGTCATGTTTATGAACCGATTTCATTCAAATTCAAAACGTGTGCTACCTCCATGATGATAAATACGTATGTGAAAAATACACCCGCTAGGTGCCGCTGGAGTCCAGTTATTTATAAAAATCCTATTTACAAAACGATTTCTTTTAAATTCAAAATGTAAGCTACCAGCATGGTGGAAAATACGTTTACCAAAAATGGACCTGCTAGGTGGCGCGGAAGTCAAGTTATTTATAAAAGTCGTATTTATTAACCGATTTCGTTCAAATTCGCAAAGTGAGCTACCTGTATAATAAAAAATTTGTTTCCTAGAAATGGCCAGCTATATTTTATAAAATCTGATTGAAATTCATAATGCGTATTCATTTCATGACAGGCAGTGGTTTTACAGAAAAGGGACGTAATGGATTGCGCTGCAGCCGAAATATATAGAAACCCACATGGGGTTTGGTCTGCTTTAGCCTTATATTCATCTTAGACGAATTTACTTTTCATATGGCTAAATGGAGGATTCGTCTAAGTATGCATGTAAAGACCGCAACATTGTGTAAGCGCACCTTTGCCTGACGACCTCATACACCCTAAATGCGATCTTGCATCTATGTACCTCCGATTGACGAAACTGCTCGGGCGGCCTTAGTACAGCAGTAAGACCCACACAAATCAGTTTATAAATATTAATATTATAATATTAAGGTAAATTGTTTAAATGGAAAATTGACAAGGAAAGATTCGACCACGTCCGTAAAAAAAATGAACATGGTAGGTATGTCAATGGCTCCATTTGAACGATATTTAAGAGATTACACGACTCATTTGTACATGCAGAGCAGTCGCTCGGAGTGGTTCGGCGCTTGGAAATAACTTCGGCTGCATGTTATTTTGCAACTGACAACGTAATGTGTCGTCGGAGGTCTTCATTTTGTGCTTTACTAGTAGATGACATTGTCCATGATGACAATTTTGGTACTAAAAACTGAAAGAAAACATGGCTTACCTCGTAAGGTGTTAACCTATTTTCCCAGTGGGGACTCCCGGCATGACTCTGAATGATTCAACTGTGTGTAGTCGAAGGCGAGTCAACACGTACGCAAATGACTCGCGAGTCAGACGTGCCTCGTATGCCACCTATTACATTTATCGTTTAAATAATTTCAAATGGGGTTCTTTGGGGAATTTATTTTTGGCAAAAATTTTAAAAACAGTAGTTTTGTTTACTTGTTGGATACTATTTTTTTTCATAGGGATATATGTACATTGGATCCTTGGCTAAAAACTTCTGTGGTAAAACTGTCCCTTCTTTGCTATTTAAAGTCAATGAGTAAGCTCCTTCAATAGGGATTTCCATATAAATAAATTAAAATAAAATATATACATTTCAATAAAATAAAGTAAATTAAAATAAAATAAATACATTTGAATAAAACAAATAAAATCCAATCCTTCCAAGCCTCTCGGGGTAAACAAAGCTTGCTATAGATAGCAATTTACATACATATTTACATATTTACATCTATTTATTAAATTTTTGCAATTTTTTTTGTTTACGTTCTTTAGCGGCTGCTGTATGGACTTCCGCTGTTTGGCGAGCTAACCATTTAGAATTTTTGTACAAAAGGACAGTGACTAAAAAGTCTAAGAATTTATCCCGATGCTCGGAGCATTCGCCCGCTTCGAGAAACCATTCGGGATAAATTAGAAGGGTTCTACTGCATATAGCAGAAATTATTAAATCTTTTAGATCAGGTTTGTGGGCATTTTGGGAGAATATGTTACGATATAGAGAGACATTTGCATACGACATATCTCGAATAAACGATCATTGGGGTTTAAGAGGCGGAGATCGTCAGGGTCTTTGAAATTTTTCGCTCGAATAAGGGCCTCTGAATTTTTATCTAAGGGATTATCAAATTTCATCATAAGATGAAAACAATGGTTACATTTTAACTTTAATAGTACCTTTTGGTAAATGGCATCCCCTGTGTAGTACCTTTGTACTTGAATTTCGGCCGGTTTTTGTGCTTGAGCGAAATGGTCATCGGGGATCTCGGTATCTTCGAGAGAAATGGGTTCTGGGGGTCCAGGGTAGCCATAAGAGCTTGCTCTTGAGGGGTATTCCAGACCAGGTTAGNGGTTAAGGTCGTCATCTTCCTCGCAGTTACTACCTGTTTGCGAAAATTTACGCCGTAAAATGTGCATCGATATAAGACGCGCAACGATAAATTGCATTTCATATGCAGAGGGGTGGGTATTATTGCCGGAAGAAGCTCGGATTTGATCTATTATTTTTTATTGCCAAAATAATAGGCATAAGAACGATTATAAGAAATGTAAACATAACAAAACTGTCAAAGCTAAACTTCAAAATGGGGGGGGATTGCCAGCTGAATGTACATAACCAATAGTTTTCCAAGACACGAACCATTATATCAGTATAGACCNGGCTACATTTTAACTTTAATAGTACCTTTTGGTAAATGGCATACCCTGTGTAGTACCTTTGTACTTGAATTTCGGCCGGTTTTTGTGTTTGAGCGAAATGGTCATCGGGGATCTCGATATCTTCGAGAGAAATGGGTTCTGGGGGGTCCAGGGTAGCCATAAGAGCTTGCTCTTGAGGTGTATTCCAGTCCAGGTTAAGGTCGTCATCTTCCTCGCAGTTACTACCTGTTTGCGAAAATTTACGCCGTAAAATGTGCATCGATATAAGACGCGCAACGATAAATTGCATTTCATATGCAGAGGGGTGGGTATTATTGCCGGAAGAAGCTCGGATTTGATCTATTATTTTTTATTGCCANTTTAAAATATTTTTTTGCAAATTTTTTTCCATTTTTAGAGGTTTTTTTTGAAATTGGTCCAGCACACTTAAATCTTAATATTTTTTCGAAATATTTTGGTGGACTTCTTAAAAAATAATGGATTTTATAACTCCAATGGAAAAATAGTACCGATTTTTTTTTGTATGGGGAGTGATGCATTCTAATGTTTATGTATACGGCGCTACATATACATATATTCATACATATGTGCATATACACATATAAATATGTAACAATATATCTAANATACTCACCCCTCAGTGGAAATTAATAGAGGCAAAAGGTGCCGTCACATACCCTCCGGCAATTCCCCAGCCATGTTGTTGCATATAATAAAGAAGTTGTGAGCATAAAATCTGGACTATTCATTTGACAGCAATTANTTTTCGAAATGTGTATAGATGTTGCTGCAACATGTTCAATTTGACATGTTTCGCCTGTTGTTTCACTACACATTTGAAATTAAGCTTTGAAATAAAGATAAATATGAAGATTAAGAAATAAATGAGAACGATGAAGTAAAAAAAAGGGCAAAAGTGAGGATAAAGACGGAAATGGAGACAATGACAGATACGTGNTGCCACCATCCATTGGAAACGAGCTATCCATCAACCGTAAATAAAAATTCATGTTTGGACCGACAAACCAAGGTCAAGCAAATCGGACTTTATAAAAAAAATTTTCAAGCGCATCTTGATTTAATTTACCCATAAGTATAAAGGAGAGGTTTTTATGTTCCTCGAAAATTTCCGCCGAAACTGAAAGCATAGCTTTAAGGGTCAAAATGAAGCCGTCAAGGCATTATTCAAGAGGAGGTTTTTTGATACGTGTACGGTGTACAATTAAGGTAATATGTTATAATGGATCTATACCCCTATACCATGAAATTAAATGGCATTAAAATCAACCTAGCAGGAGTTATCTACAGTAAGGGACATATATTTCACATATATATGGACGTATGTTTATTAGACTGCATCACCAAAAAAAGTTGCGATTTTTCCGCCGGGATTACAAAATCTATTATATTTTAATACGTTCACCAAAATATTCGGGAAAAATATTAAGATTTAAGCGAGCTGGACCGATTTGAAAATACCTCCGAAAATGGAGTTTTTTATGAATAAAAATAGTTTCCTAGAGAACTTTTTGAAAAAAGTCCCCTCAGATGACAAAACTGGTTAAGCTTAAAAAATCTGCATAAAAATATTTAAAAATCTTTTCATCGGAATCGTAAGAATGAGATTTTTGATGCTTTTTTTACTTTTTTCAAAGATTGATTTACGAAAAACTTGAATAACTGGGCCAAAGCTATTCTGATTTAGACATATGGGATCTCAGTAGAAAGGTATTTTCACACTGTTTTTATTTCTTTCCAAAAAAAAAAATCATTCGTATCCCTATTTATTTTCTCAAATACCTACCTTTCCCTTTTATCCTTTGAATGAGTTTATTAGCAAAGAAATAAAAAGGGTGAGAAAATACCTTTCCACCGACAACCCTTAAGTCTAAATCAGAAGAGTTTAGGCTCAGTTATTCAAGTTTTTCTTATACCAATCTTTGAAAAAAGTTAAAAAAAAACAGCATCAAAAATCTCATCATTACGATTCCGTTCAAATTTTTTTTAAAATATTTTTTTGCAAATTTTTTTCCATTTTTAGAGGTTTTTTTTGAAATTGGTCCAGCACACTTAAATCTTAATATTTTTTCGAAATATTTTGGTGGACTTCTTAAAAAATAATGGATTTTATAACTCCAATGGAAAAATAGTACCGATTTTTTTTTGTATGGGGAGTGATGCATTCTAATGTTTATGTATACGGCGCTACATATACATATATTCATACATATGTGCATATACACATANATTTTTGGAGGTATTTTGAAATTGGTCCAGCACACTTAAATCTTAATATTTTTTCGAAATATTTTGGTGGACTTCTTAAAATATAATAGATTTTATAATTCCAATGGAAAAATAGTACCGATTTTTTTTTGTATGGGGAGTGATGCAGTCTAATGTA
>NW_016159674.1:21449-31133 GCF_001687245.7 Rhagoletis zephyria
TTTCCGGTTAGTTAATTTGTACCGTATAAGTATCGCTACGTGTTAAGTTAGAAAACCTCTCCAAGGCTTCTAAAACTAGAAAAACTGTCGAATTTCGACAGTAACTGGAACTCTAGTACATTATAAATACATTCACATTCATAAATTTATTTTAATTTTATTTGTATTTCAAATTTGTATTATTTTACTTAAATTTATTTTATTTTATTTTAATTTATTTGATTTTTTTTTTATTTATTTTACTTTATTTTATTTTAGTTTATTTAAATATATTTTATTTTATTTTATTTGAGTTTATTTAATTGTATTTTAATTTATTTTATTTTATTTAAATATATTTTATTTTATTTTATATGAATTAATTTTAATTAAATTTATTGAAATATATTTAAATATATTTTATTTGAATTTATTTTATTTAATTTCAATTTATTTTACTTTATTTATTATTTATTTTATTTTATTTGAATTTATTTAATTTTAATTTAATTTTTTCAATTTAAGTCAACATACACCATCTCGCATTAAACCAACACCCCTAATGTATATATATGTGCATACAAATGATTATTTACATACATACGAATGTATACACATATGTACGCACCTATAAATGCATTCATGCATCTAAATATTGAGACTTACCCAGATGCAGAGTGGGAACCGCATTCCTCTTCAGCAGCTTCGGTCCTATTGCCTCCTCCTCAAAGTGGTGCTCGCATAAGAAGGCGTTGAAGTGGCCATCGACAGGGGTGACTCTAATGTTGTCCTTCTACTTCTTGGCCAGATGAGGATCCTGGGGGAAGGCGAACATCCTAGTCTGGGCGTTGGTGCTGCTGCAGTCACGAACGCGACATTTCCGAACCGGCAGCATTTTTAGAAAAACTTTGCGAAAATACGACCTCTTTCAAGCGACGACAAGAAAAATTTGACGAATGTTAATATTTGGCGCAATTATTGGCATTTACATATGTACATACTGTATATATCCATACATATTTACATTTTCATATTTCATATTTCATTTTATAAGTTCTCTGCACTTGTACCTCACAGGAATCATGCATGCATGTACGTACATACACACGCAACACACTTTAGTATCGATACGAAAAACAGTTTCGTTGCTGCACAATATGTTGTGTTGTATTGATTCACGATGATGGTGCATGTACGGTATGTTCCGTAACGAGATTATTATGTGATTAACGATTCGGTACTTTGAGTCAGGGGTTGTATTCGTTACTCAGTAATTTTCATTACCCTTTATTGTCACCGGAGTAGATTTCGCAGGCCCTTTTCTAGTTAAAGGTGGACTAACCAGAAACGCCCCATGTCAAAAAGCGCACGTGTTCGTGTTCGTTTGCTTTAGATGAAGACAATCCACATGGAAGTCAGTTCTGATCTGACCACAGAAGTCTTCTTTTCAGCCTTTGCACGATTCGTTGGCCGTCGAGGCCTACCCTTCAAAGTAATGGCCGACAACGGCAAAACCTTCGTTGGAGCGCAACGTGCATTAAAAAAAAAACAACATCTCTTCCGAAGTTGTAGATAAATTTGGTATTGAAGGTGTAGAGTGACAATTCATTCCTCCACATGCCCCTCACATGGGTGGTCTGTGGGAGTCCGGCGTAAAGAGCTTCAAAACTCATTTCACCAAAGTCGCTGGTACGCATAAATTTAAGAAAAACTTGAATAACTCAGCCAAGATCTTACCAATTTAGACTTATTAGGTATCATTGGTAATTTCTTTGCGAATAAGCTCATTCAAAGTATTAAAGAGGAAGATAAGATAATCGAGTGCCATTCCATGTTGAATTAAGATGTGTTGGTATTTGATAACGAAAAAATTGGGTCGTGAATGAGTTTTTGCAAAGAAATAAAAAGGGTGAGAAAATGGCTTTCCACTGATACTCCATAATGGGTAAAGTTTTGGAGCAGTTATTCAAGTTTTTATAACACAAACCTTTGAAAAAAGTCAAAAACAGCATCAAAAATCTCACTATTATGATTCCGTTGATAAAAATTTGTAATATTTTTATGTAGATTTTTTAAGCTTAAACTGTTTTGTCACCTGAGGGGATTTTGTCCAAAAAATCCTCTAAGGAACTATATTCCTTCATAAAAACTCCATTTTTAGAGGTATTTTCAAACAGGTCCAGCTCACGTAAATCTTAATATTTTTCAGAAATATTTTGGTGGAAGTCTTAAAATATACTAGATTTTGTAATCCCGCCGGAAAAACCGCAACTTTTCTTGGTAATGCAGTCTAATGTGCATACATATACATTAGGGATGTTTCGAATGTCATATTTTTCACACTCCCGACTGCGAATGCGAATGTGCGAATGTTAGGAATATCGTTTTTATTACTTAACAAGTAAAAAAGTCGAAGTTCTGGCGGAGCCGAACATAAGATACCCGGCGCAAGTATTAAGTATAGTTTTCTTCACCTTTCCGAAAACTACCGCTCATGGTAAGCAGGGATGGTTTTACCCGTATTTCAAACACCTTCGATAAACTTATATAGTAATATGTGGGCGGTATCACGCCTATTTTCCAAGATTCCATAATAATGATACTTCTTTTCATGGGATTGTTGTTACAATATTCCCCGCTTAATTGACCCCCGGTTAATTGATTTCCCCGTTTATCTGAATTTCCTTAATAATAATAATTATAATAGATCGGCGCTTACACATATGTTAGTGTTTGGCCGAGCTTCTCCTCCGACTTGTGGCGTGCGCCTTGATGCTGTCACACAAAGCGGAGGGACTTACAGTTTTACGCCGACTCCGAACGGCGATTGTATTTTTATGAGAAGCTGTTTTCATGGCAGAAATACACTCGGAGGTTTGCCATTGCCTACCGAGGGACGACCGCAGTTAAGAAAAAACATTTTTTTCTATATTTTTTGCGATGTTGCTTTGACCAGGGCTTGTACCCAGGTGCCGATGAGTGAAAGCGCGCACTGCTTACCGCTGAATTACCTTATCGGTAAAAAAAAATATTGCATAAGAAATCCATGTAAATTTTCCCGCATAATTTAACCCGGTATTGGTTTCCCCGTATAATTCGTTAAAAACATGTGACATTGAAAAGAGATATACCCGAGCCAACTGCCGAGAATTTGTCTCTCACAAATCGCTGGGAAAAGGTTAAAATTCTTCACCAAGAGTTCAGTCGACGCTGGAAAAGTGAATACTTGCGGGAATTACATAAAAGGCATAAATGGAAGCATATCCAAAAGGATGTTGAAGAGGGCGCACCCGTGGTAATCAAAGACGATCTATTACCACCATAAGAATGGCGTGTAGGAAGAATACTTAAAGTTCACCGAGGCGCTGATAACCATGCCAGAGTTGCGGATGTTAAGACCCAAACAGGCATCTACACTCAACCCATTGTTAAACTCTGCGTTCTCCCCATTCAATGAATCAAAACCCCACTAAATTAATGCAGCTTACATAATTAACTCACGCTACCACTCTAAAACTCACCCATTTTGAACTAATATACTACCCATTACACCTAACCCCTTCAGTTGTGTCCTCACTGGAATTCAACTTTTTGTTCTTACAGATCACCGGATATATATCAGTGCCAAATCTGCGCCGCTTTCATCCTCTGCAGGCCTGCCCGACCTTCAGAAAAATTTACTCAATGGCAAGGTTGGATGCAGTCAAAATACACAAATATTGTGCAAACTGTTTGGCACGTTCGCATACCACCACCAAATGACCTTTTCGAAACTGCTGCCGCATATGTAAAATGGGACACCACACCAGTGTTGCCGTTTTAGCCCTTTGGTGGCTAAATTTAGCTACCACATACTTTTTTTGGCCCCATAAATTTAAAATGCCCTTAGCCCTTTTGTTTTGCCCTTTGGAGAATTTATTCACACTTGGCATGAAAAAGTTGTATATGCTTAATTTGATCTCATTTGTTTTTCATTTATGTAAGAGATGAATTTTTAAACTAAGAAAGACTGATATATATACATATATGTATTGTATGTTCCTTACGTTTTTATACATACATACTGTAAAAGTGTTAAGGCTGTTAACTTATCTATTAACGATTTAACTATAGTTTAAAATACATAAGCTTACAGCCCTTAATATGCTTAATTTGTTAAATGGACCATCAAGTCGATTGACCATGTATGTTCTTGAGGTGTAATTGTACCAGCTGCCGGCGCGACATCAAAAACTACTTTTGTTTATATTTTATGTTTGTACCAGCATGCTGGTGTCGTGAGTGGTGAAATTAGCTCAATTTTCTAAATAAAAGGCATTTTTCTTGCACCATATGAGTCAAAGCCGTGTTTGTGAATTAAAAAAAGAATTTAACAAAATAGTAGAAAAATTATGAAATTTCGGCTCTAATCATTTCGATCTTTCCTCGACCTCATTTGTAAAGAAATAAATATTGTACCAGCATGCTGGTAAGTTATTTGCTTCGAGCCTTGTGGTACAAGCACTTGATGGGGCCAGCAAGCTGGTGTCGTATATTTACAAACAAGTTTTTGGTTGGATAAAATATTAGCTTTTTCCCAGAGCTCATTGTTTTTCTATACCATTACTTATTGAAAATGTTTGCGTGTATACTTATATATGTATATGTAAGTAAAAAATTTTAGCTACCATTTTTAGCCACAACGACTTTTTTTAGAGGAATTTGGCCACCACAAAAAAGATTTGCGGCAACACTGCACCACACGCTTCTCCACAACGATAAGAAAGGAAGGAGCGTTAGGAGCGCAATCGTGCCTAAGGCCATTCAGGATCACGGCGAACAACAACGCAGAAACGCTAAAACGCGTGTATGTATTTGTAGCCAAAAAAGGGCATCACAAAACCGTCTTCTGCCATCGCAAGGAAGTCCCTGCGCCGCGGTCGGGTCCATAAGAACCGTCAACTAGATACATTAGTGAATGCAGCCATGACGTCGTTGCAGAATTTACAGGATGCCTTACGTAACATTGAAACGCTGCTAGGGGGCCGGTATGGTCATGATGGGCAAGCCGGCAGCCTTATTGATCTCTAAAATCCCTACATTTTTTATTCCATTTTGTTACATACATATATAAGTTAACACAGCAATTGGTGTATGCCAGCATAGCTGCTGTGTTAATCGACACTTCACTTAGGTACTTTTTTGTGAACCGACGCTTCGGGTTGGCGTAGCGGCAATCGTGCGCACGAACGGCCTGAATAATTGGTCAGCAAAAAAGTACTTAAGCGGGGCAACATTTTGAGTAGGAATCGAATAAGTTTGTGATTTATTCTAGTGAAATAATTAGAATAGACTAAAAGTGCTCTGAATAAAATATTATCTAAATGTACAAAAAGTGTTTTATTAATAAACAAGTTAAATAAGTCAGCATAACAAAGAGATCAAAAGTTTGATTCAAGAGATCAAAAATATGACTTATTATAACTGGCGCCCAACATAAGTGGCTTAACCCAAGCAAATAAAAACAAACATTTATTAAAACAAAAAAAATTACATCAAATGAAAACTAAAAGTAAAAATTATGAAAGAAAACAAAAATTGCAAGAACAAAAAAACGTTAAAGTATTAAATAAAGAAATGAGATTAAAAATTTCAATGTGGAGCTCAAACTTGAATACGAAAATCATCGAACTATGCTACATCACAGAGCAAATAAGTGAAAAACTAAACTTGAATTCGAAAATCACTGAACTATTACTATAGTGTGTAAAAAAATAACAGTCGCACTTAGTTGTTTGAATTACGATGTGTAAAGAAGTAAAAGCAATGCCTAAACTATTGTATCACAAAAGTGAATAAGCGAACAACTAAATGAAAAAACATTGAACAAATTTTTGGAGTCCAAAGACAATTGAACATAATGAAAATAATTTCATACTAAAGCACAAGAAAATTTTGCAATCCCTCTTTTGAAGGCACCGTTCGTTAGATTTCAATGAAATATACACCGACTTAAAGGATATAACTTCCTCTAATCCAGAAATGTTAATCCCGATATATAGGGGGCGTGGCATCTGACATATAGACCAACATGTGAAAACCACTATATCTCTAAAACGAATTATGCTGGGGATCTGAAACTTAGCACAGATGCAGACATTGTAAATACCTTACTTACGGTGAAAAATGGTAGGTACTGGAAAAGTGGGCGGGGCACCTCCTATACAAACTGAAATTCTCTTATCGGTCATCTCTGTTACCGCCTATGCTAACTTCCTGAGATTTGACACAGCAACATACGCTGTTAATACCGTACATGCGGTAGTGATAGATTTTGGAAAAGGGGGCATGGCACCGCCCATACAAACTGAAATTCTCATATCGCTTATCTCTGGAACCGCTTATGGTGATGTCCTGAAATTTGACACAGAAACATATGTTGTCAATACCGTACTTACGGCGAAAAGTGGTAGATTTTGGAAAAGGGGGCGTGGCACCGTCCATACAAACTGAAATTCTCATATCGCTTACCTCTGGAAAAGCTTATGCTGACGTCCTGAAACTTGACACAGCAACATACGTTGTCAATACCGTACTTACGGCGAAATATGATAGATTTTGGAAAAGAGGGCATGGCACCGCCCATACAAACTGAAATTCTCATATCGTTTATCTCTGGAACCACTTATTATAAGTTAACGGAATTTTATACACCTATATCTGTACATATTTAAAATCGCAAGGATCATTCAATTGGGAACCATTTTTTTCCAGAGTTTAAAATCTCATTGAATGATTGTTGTTTTGTGCAAAAGTTTTTAGAAGGATCAGTATGTTTGTCTTCCGATAGGTGGCGCAGGGATTGAGAGCTATTGTAAAAAATCATATTCATGATCAGATTTTCTCTTTTAAATAGAACACATATTAGTAACATAAAATTTGGTGTCACTTGGTAGCCCAGTCGTGTGAAGAAAAAATATTGGGCTTTGACCCAGTCTTGTCAAAAACCCGTGCGAAACCGCCGTTAGAAAAGGAAATATTATCTTTTGTTGTAAACCTTGAAGATACTTTCTCAACCGTTAACGATTCTGATGAAAAAAGAACAGTTTATGTAGATGCGAACAATTTAGTTTTTAACCTCCAAGAGGCTCTCAGACAAGTATAATCGAGAAACTTATTTACAGTCTGAATTGGTATATGTTAGACATATTAGTTAGAGTACAAAACCGCGTATCGTCATTCTGCAAAACTGCGTAACTGACATTTGCTGGCAAAAATTGGGTTTGCTCACAGAAGCTCTTGGCTCAATCCTTATTCATTCCTCTTGGAATATACTACCCAGAAATGCGATTGCTTTTTAAAAAATAGAACCATTTTGAAATATGAGTGTTTTTACGTGGATTTGCATTTTGTTGATACGCGGTTTTGTACTTTAAACGACGATATGCATATTTTTTATAAATGAAAATCTATGTTCCTAATTTCAAAAGCTACTTAAGAAATTTTGAGGAGACTTGGTAGAATTACCATTAATCAATCTGGTATCAACGTTCATAATTCGATTTTAAGTTTTCCTGTAAACTCGCTATAAATTATGCTGGTGGACTTCAAAATAATAATTCGCATTAAGGAGTTAGTATTGTTGACAGGTAAAATTCAAAAGTGTATGAAAAAAGAATTGTCGAATTTCGACAACTGCACAGAGAAAATGATTCAGGTAAAACCCATGTATTCAAAACAAATTGTAAAACAAACATTTTTGGAACAGTTTTACTTCATACAAAATTAAAAATACACTACTTTTATAACAAACTTTAAAACGTAATCTTCGCAAAATAAGAACGAACATGATATCATATTTTGTATTTTGACTGAGGAGAACATTTGAAATGAAAAAATTTACGCCAAAAATGTGTCTTTTTAAAACTAAAATGAAACGTTTTAGAATATTGTTCCTACAAATTGTAGTGCGACAAAATTTCCAACCAGAAAAGTAAAACGAAACACTTTTAAAATAAAAATGAAAATTTAGTTTCAGTCAATTAAACATGAGAATGGTTTAAAACGAAAACGTTTACTATTAGAATTTTCAAAGCTACTTATAAAACTGAAATACTTTTCATCTGTTTGCATTATTTGTCGGAAAAAATTTTGTGCAGATGATTCAAGCTACATTCATACATACATAGCAAAAGATGCGGAAATATGATATCGTTACGCCACTTAATGAAAGGAGCGTTGCTGATACGGTACCCTTTTTTGATTAGAGAAAAGCTTTGGTAAGACTTGCTTACAAAAACAAATTCTAATCCGTTATTAAATAATAATTGTAAATTTTTCTATGTATATTACAGGATCTAACCAGCGTTAATAAAAAGTATCAAGGCCCGTGGAGGAAAAGCCAGAATATGTACATATCTTTCAGTTATTAAACTTTGTAACTAATTAATACATTTGTATGTATGACAATGTAAAGTTTTAAATATCAAATGACTTTGTGTTTTAATCAAAATAGAAATTCAAAATCATATCTGAAAACGCATATTTTGGAATATAAAATAAAAATTGTAAAATCTCATCTGAATATGAGAATTTCCAATTATCAAACGATCGTTTTAAAAAGCGATTTGAAAATGTTCATTTTAAAAACTAAAATATACATTTTAGAATAGAATTGAGGATGTTTTTTTCTCAAAACTAAAATAAATATTCTAGGTGCAAAACCTGGGTGAAAACGTTTTTAAAAATAAAACGTTCCATACAAATTTGAAAACGTAAATTTCTCTGTGTGGGCGATACGAATATCATCAAATGCAAGGAGTCAATGTAATGGAGCCCAATTCCCTCAGAAGTTTGCGTTCTTTACTACAGAAGGTTCATTAAAGATTACGACCAAATATCTAAACCACTTACGAAATACTTGAGGGGTGAAACAGTCTTTTTAAAAGCAAACAGTCGAAAAATATTGCAATTTCATTTGATAACGAAGCAAAGTAAGCTTTCAACAAATTAAAAAACATCCTGTCATCCGAAGACGTCCTTCTTCAACACCCGGACTATTCTAAACCTTTCGAAATTACAACAGACGCTTCTTCCGTGGCTTTGGGTGCCGTACTATCACAAGGTGGCAAACCAATTACGATGATTTCTCGCACACTTTCGAAAACTGAAGAGAATTATGAGACGAATGAGCGGGAATTACTTGCGATAGTTTGGGCTTTCCAAAAACTAAGGAACTACCTCTACGGTATAGAAAATATTCATATTTACATAGACCACCAGCCGCTAACATATGCAGTTTCGGACAAAAATCCAAATTTGAAGCTTAAACGATGGACTGATTTTATTAACACGTACTCTCCCACGTACTTTTATAAACCAGGCAAACAAAATATTGTAGCTGGCGCGCTTTCGCGACAATACATACACAACTTCTCTGACGATACAGCACACAGTGAAATTTCCTCCAATGATGCTATAAAAGCCGTTAAATGTCCAGTCAATCAGTTTAAAACGCAGCTTTTGCTTTCAGAGTCCGAATTTAATAGCAACAAGTAAGAAAGTCTAAGTTCGGGCGGAGCCGAACATTAAATACCCGGCGCAAGTNAATATTTACTGATTTATCGAGGATTTCGTATTTTTCTAAATTACCGTTATATGGGATGTGGGCGTGGTTATTGTCCGATTTTAAAAATTTTTGGCCATTTCGTATGTTATACCAAGGTT
>NW_016159674.1:31167-41114 GCF_001687245.7 Rhagoletis zephyria
TACCAAGTTTCGTTAAGATATCTCAATTTTTACTCGAGTTATCGTGTGCACAGACGGACGGACGGACGGACGGACGGACAGACAGTCACCGCTTAATCGATTTCTCTTTTCATCCTGATCATTTATGTATACATTTGTCTATATCTATCTCGATTCGTTTTGCCTGTTACAAGCAACCGTTATGTGAACAAAGTTATAATACCCTTGTGCACAAGTGCGCTCGGGTATAAAAACACAAAAATTGTATTTCAAAAGTTTCTACGGAATACAATACGATTCAATTCTCCCGAATTTCTCCTGCAAACACTTCGTACCTGCATAAACCCGGATGGTGTAAATGGTATTTGTTGCAACCTTGAAACATTAGGAAGAATTCAGTCGCTATTATTATCTAACTTCCCAGGCATTAAATTCCTACATACTGGACAATTTTTCATTGACCTTATTAACAATGATGACCAAATCGAGACAGCGACTACCGAACATAACAGAGCACATCGCTCTGTACATGAAAATTATACACAAATATTAAATGAGTATTATTTTCCTGAAATAAAGAAAACTTTAACGACAATAACATAAAACTGCAAAATTTGTTTAGAAAATAAATATAAAAGGCATCCACCGAAACTGGAAATTGGAAAAACACCTATTCCCGAATATCCCGGCGAAATTCTACACATAGATATATTTTCAGTTGAAAAAGAGCATTTCCTAACCTGTATTTGCAAATTTTCGAAATTTGACGTAACAGTTCCAATATTAACGAGAGCAACAATAGACATAAAGAATGCACTATTAATTTTACTTAACAATTTCAAAAAAACTAGACTTTTAGTATCAGACAACGAAAAATCTTTTCAGTCAAATACAATATCCAATATGCTTAGGGATTACTTTAAAATAGAACAGTTTTTCGTACCACCCCTACACAGTAAGAGCAACGGCCAGATAGAACGTTTCCACTCTACAGTAACAAAGATAGCTCGATGCATGAAATAAGAACAAAATATAACCTATATTACTGAAGTTATACTACTCTGACAACAATACAATAAGTTCAACTTTAGAAGCCAAGCCCATAGATGTAATTAACAATTTTCCACAACCTCATTTAAATGAAATTAATTCAAAACTAATTTCTGCACAAGATAAAATTTTAAAACGCTGTAGCAATGACAAACGAGTTTTTAAAGATGGTGATATAGTTTTTGTCCGACGTAATAAACGACTGGGTAATAAGCTAAAAAAGTTTATATTCAAAACACTGTTCAAAGAGATTTAGGCACGACAGTGTTGATAAACGGCGAAAAAATACACAAAGATCACTTTCGATAATTATTATCTATAAATAGCTAAATAAGTGAGATAGCTACTCTAAATTTAATACAAATAAGAATTAGCAATAATACGGAAATCAGAGTATTACTACACGTGAACTAATATAACAATAAGAGTATTAAAAAAAAACTGTATGTAATAAAACAACAAAATCAAAACGTGGAATATATAAATGTTGCCTAAACCAAATACATATGATATGAAAAAATGTAAAAAAGCTAATTAATATAGAAATAATCACAGAATAGAATAGAATAAGAATTATAAAAATTTAATATTACTCTATTTTCTTAGAATTCATCGAAAAATGTTTTTTTTTCGTAAAAATAGCGAAATCATTGCAACAAGTAAATATTTTACATGCAAAAATGACAAATTCTAGCTATTTGAAAACAAATTGAATTATCTTTTTAAGTTTGTAAGTAAAACTTGTCGTATCAGGGACGATCCGAGCTTCAGAAGGGGAGGAGTTAACACAGCAGTTGGTGTATGCCAGCATAGCTGCTGTGTTAATCGACACTTCACTTCCCAGCAAGACGAGGCTGACTAAAACTACAACAATCGGCGAAAAAAATGTATTCTTTACTAACACATTCTCACCAGTTTTTGTCAAATCTGCGAATTCTTCTCTTTATTCTCTGAGCAAGACAGCTGCTAAATTCTCAGGGTTGCCTAGTAATTTAATTAAATGCAGTTCTTAATTTTTTGGAGCGCATTTTACACAAACAACTTTTTGAAATATTTTACGAAATTCAAAGATATATTTGGAAACAAATTCGAGCGAAAAAATCAAAAAGTAAAGTGATTTTAATTGCTTTCTATAGCATGTATTAATTTACCTTAAAGCGGCAGCTCTACAAAAATGAAATGTCAAACATACGCGTAAGAGCAAAAGGGATAGCTATGTGAACTTTAAACATCAAGCGCGTCTGTTTGATTATAACATGTAATTATATTTTTTCATCGTAAGCTTGCAGAAGTGGAAAGCCAAACTAAATGTATTAATTAAGAGGAAAAAAGGATCCAGTAAATAAGATAAGTATTCATTTTATATTAAATATGAGCAAAAAGACGTTTTCCAACCTAATGAGCATTGAAAAAAGAAATCTGCTATCAAGCGCAGACAAATACAAAGGATTAGATGAATTTGCTCAAAGTTTGGAAAGCGTCAATGCCCAAGAAGTGCAAACTGCTCCGGTAGACAATAGTGAAAGTGCGGTAATTAATGAAATAAGTGATGCTAATGTGCTGGAGGATAATAAGTGTAATGTAATAAAGTCATGGGCAATACAGTTTAACATTTCCCAAAATGCTTTGAACGCTTTGCTCAAGGCTTTAAAAACTATAGGAGTTGACGGCTTACCAGGGTCTGCGAAATCTCTTATGGAAACAAGTCGACAAAAAGTGGCAATAAAAACTATTCCAAACGGAGATTTTGTTTACTTTGATTTTCAAAATTATTTTTATTCCAAGAATTTTTCATTTTTAGAAAATCTAAAAGAGATTTTGGTTGATGTGGGCATTGATGGTTTAAACCTATTTAATATTCCCAACAAGGTACTGTGGCCGATACTAGGATCAATAGTTCCTAATGAAAGTCCATTTGCCATAGCATGCTTTTCTTGAATCGGAAAACCAGAAAATGTGGGCGAATTTTTGAGAGAATTTTGTGAGGAAGCAAATAATTTGAAAATTAATGGCGTAAACATTGGAAAAAGCCAGCAGAGCAAGAAATTAAATATTCGCGTTTTTACTTGTGACTCCCCTGCCCGAGCTATTGTTACAGAGGTAAAGTCCCATAACTCAAAAAGTGGATGTCCGAAGTGCAACCAAGTAGGTAAATATATGGAAAACAGAGTTTGTTTCTTAAAAAAGCCATGTGAGCCCAGATCAGACTTAACTTTTTCACTTCGGGCCGATAAACCCCACCATAGTTTGGCGTTTGAAAATAAGAAAAGTTTGCTAGAGCTTTCAGGTTTCGGATTAGTTTCACAATTTCCTTTAGACGTAATGCACTTGGTTGATCTTGGGGTTATGAAAAAACTGCTTAAATTTTTTTACAGAAATAGGACGGAGATGAATAAGAAAATGGACCTTGTAAACAAATGGGTGCCAAAAGAATTCGGGCGTGTACCTCGAAATTTCAACGAAATTTCCCATTGGTAGGCAACAGAATTTCGACAGTTTCTTTTGTACACCGGAATATTTGTTCTTAGAGACTGTATACCTAGCGACAATTATTATCATTATATTTTATTGCATGCAGGTATAAGATTACTGTCTAGTGAAAAAACTTGTAGAGTAGAATCCGATAATGCACAAATAATTTTACAAGAATTTGTAAATTTGTTTGGAGTCATTTATGGCGATCACCTAGTTAGCTTCAATGTTCGCGGTTTGCTTCATTTGACTGACTGCGTAAAGCAGTATGGCCCGTTGGACAATTTCTCTGCATACAAGTTTGAGAATTTTATGCAACACTTAAAAAGTATGGTTAAAAAACCGAATCAAATTTTGCAACAGTTATATTTGCGACTTCAAGAAAGATCTTCTGAAAACTTCCCCGGTAAAAATTCCACATTTGAATTAAAAATCAATATTGGGAGCAAAGGAGAAAAGGATTCGTATTACTTTAGTGGAAAATTCGGTCCGTTCAAAATAGCAGGAATAGATAAAGTCTCAGGGAATGAAATGTTTTTGGGTTATACATTTGGTCTCACTGAAGACTTGTTTATTGAACCACTTAAATCATTCACCGGTCTTGGCATAGTAGTGGCAAGCCGACTGAATTCCCAAACTCCTGTAAATATACTAAAGAACGAGGTAAAATATAAATATTATTGTATTCCTTACGAAAGAAAATTTATTTTAATTCCAATTTTACATCACTTATTCCATGAATTTTCGCACTGACTAAATTTATAAATATTTATGTTAATTCATTTTAGATCATATATACCAGATTTTTATTTATTTGTTTTTTAAGAGATGGACGACTCATCAATGTTTTTGTTCGCGATGGATGATGAGATTCCGTCATCTACCCCACTAAATGGTAAATATATGCAGAAACATATATATGTAATTTAATATGTATAATTCAATGCACTTTCATTAATAATATATTATATTTCTCTTATTTTAAGAACATTCTTTCACGCGCTTACACCTTAATACTGCAGAAAAGAAAGCTTTAACTCCACCAAAGAAACGAAAAGCTTTTCAACTCGTGGAAAATACACCAACACCGAAAAACAATGGTACAATTTTTATGATTGTATACAGTTACTCAAAGAAGTATTCGCTGTTTTGTAAGTCAATGTTGCAATGTATTTACGAAATTCGCAAATTTTCGAATATCGTGAAAAAAACTAAACAACGAATACTTCTAAGACTAACTGCATATGTGCACATTTATTTGTAAGTAAATATATGAAAATATTTCAGAAGTACTTCAAAAACTAGACTTGATATTGAAGAAGCAGGAAGCCATTGAAAAAAGGCTAGAAGCTCTGGAAAAAATGTAAACAGTTTTTTTTTTTTATAGTCGTCTTTTAACCGTTATCTATGTTTTTTTTCAGGCTGTTGATAAGAATGAACTTTTGGCCTCAAATAAGATGCTGAGAGAGGTGAAGGTTATAGTGACACAAATAAAAAGCTCTGTGTCGACTATTACAGGTGAAAATCTGGATGACCTCATGACTGAAATCGCCAGTCTTCTCCCATTCACCTCTTTGGCCACCCTCTTTGATGTCGAGGAAAAGCTAAAGAACGACGAATACGAGCAAGCAATGGTAAGTGTCTTAGTTTCCATCAGTTCATAAGTATTTCAGACATACATACGTAATATGTATCTACAAACTTATTTTTTCCTTCAGACTGCACCTTTGTATAAAATGAAGGGCTCGGACGAAAACGTGGACAATGTCCTAAAAAAGCTTATGTCCGACGAACTTATGCAAAAGTTCAACTGGGATGGCCGTTGCGAGAAGAAATCACTGGCGCAACTAGTCTTGATAGATAAAGCTTTGTCAAGTACGTATACATTTCATTTACATATATCGAGTTCCAAATACCTAATATTCCAAACATTTTACTTATATTAGATGTTTTTAAAATGCACGGCTGGACTGCTATGGAGTTAAGTCACAATAGGATGAAGCAGAAGAAATATTTAGAAATTAAGAAGAGAAATATTTAGAACATAAGAATAATATTTAATAGCTAGATTTTTTGATCTGAATTGCTTACGTTTCCCACTAACCAAGCTAAGTAATTGCATTAAATGTTTTCTTAAACTATGTCTATGTATAAAAAGGAAAAGGATAACCCAATTTTCGATAATAATTTGAAGGATATTTTGTTTTATCATAAACTATATAGCTAATCACAAAGTGACTTACAAAAAATATTTTGTTTTTTTGTTAATAGTCACGCGTTTTTACAAGCTTTAATTTGTATTTACTAAACATTTTCTGTTTATTTTTATAAAAATATAATGAACTATATTAAAAATATAATGAACTCTTACAAAAAAAAACATAGAAACAAAAATTTCCAAACTAACACCTTAATGAATGGAAGTTATGCCACATTTTCCTACGTTTTCTACAAAGTTCGGAATTTCGGTTTTTTTTTTATTGTACCATTTTGTGAGTAGCTGCTGTAATTATAATATCCAGAAATACGAAAATTTTATTTTTCTGGATAATATCTTAAAAGCTTTGTTAAACCTATCTTAAAATAGAAACAGAGTTATCAGATATGTTTTATCACACAATACATATATCAGTTTAAAATGTTTAAACAAAAAAAAAATGGTGTGCAAGACTATGAAAAGTGTTGGGTAGTTAGCTTTTGTTTGTTTGATATGTATAACTTTTTTTATATAAAAGTCTTGCTAATTATATGACAAACACCATATAAATCCACACGAAAAAATTTGTACAAAAACTAGAAAAACTCATCGAATTTTAATCAAAATTTCAAATTTTTTAATCAGAATTTTTAGAATAATTTTTGGTTTACTTTAACTTCAGTTTAAGTTGCATGTTTCAAGCATTTTAGCGTTGATTTTTAACCGACTTCAAAAAAGGAGGAGGTTATCAATTCGTCGGAATATATGTATACGTATATATTTTTTAATGTATGTTACCGCATAATCACGTCGCTCGTAAAGCAATAATCGGCACTCCTAAATTTTTATATGAGAGTTTAAGTCTGTTGTCTTTTTTGCTTATTTGCACTTTATACTGAAATTTATGGGCATTCCACCAATTTTTTCTAAATATTATGATTACAAAGTTTGAAAATTTGTTGAAAACTTGTTGAATTTTCTAGTTTTTGTACAAAGTTTGGCATGTTGTTACATAATTAGTAAGACTTAAAAAAAGTATATATATTAAACAGACAAAAGCTAATTAGCCAAAACTTGTCATGATCTTGCACACCTATTTTTTTTTTCCATGAATGTATGTATTTTTGTTAAGCCAATCAATTTATAACAAATGGTGATAGATAAACCAATGCCTAGATATACCAATATTTTTAATATAACTGTTAAGAGTTTTTAAATTTAACTTTCATTGAACTTTTTCTGATGAAATCTACATTGAACTTTTTTGTTGGTTTTCTTTTAGACACATATCTATGTATATTTAGTTTCGATATATGTATGTACAATTTCAATTTGTGTGAATTATATATTGCTTCGTGTTTCTTTGCTACATTAACAAAAGTGTTTAAATTAACCAAATGAGAAGAATTGGATAATTTTTGGTCAACCGGTAATTATGACCCCATTATACGTCATTTATGACTTGACTATTTTATACGTCAGAGTTGACCGGTCAGTCGTAACCTGTGTTTACGTTATCAATGACGTAAGCACAACCGTTTCATACGTCAGTAATGACTGGTCAATCCTAGCTACAACAGGCATAAACAATGCTCACATCACATGACCATCAACACTGAGGGAGACATATATATACATATGTATTTATATAGGTGGTGTCCATAAGAGTGAGAGGGATAGGAAATCACACATATTGGTGAGAGCAATAAAATAAAAATGACTACATCGTTCTCCTATCCAATAACCCCACATTCTGTCAGAAGTGTCGGTCTTAAATCCACTCAATTATCTCGTACTGTTCTTGCTGGGTTAGGTACTTCTTTGTGAACCGACGCTTCGGGTTGGCGTAGCGGCAATCGTGCGCACGAACGGCCTGAATAATGGGTCAGCAAAAAAGTACTTAAGCGGGGCAACATTTTGAGTATGAATTGAATAAGTTTGTTATTGATTCTAGTGAAATAATTAGAATAGACTAAAAGTGCTTTGAATAAAATGTTATCTAAATGTACAAAAAGTGTTTTATTAATAAACAAGTTAAATAAGTCAGCATAACGAAGAGAGTTTGATTCAAGAGATTAAAAATATGACTTATTATAACTTATACATACGTCCCTTTTGTAAGGCGAAAGCGACATTACTTTCACGCCCGCCAACTGAACGACATTTTACTCTTGTACTTTTGGAGTCTTTTTTATTATTATATTATATTTATTTATTCAGATTAAAAGCTTTTATAAACCTAAAGTTATCAAACAGTTTTTAGAGATACAGTTTCAATGAAACTTAACAACTATAACAATTTTATATATATTTGTGAAGGAATCATAAGTATAGCAACAAAAAAGAAGAAAATATTCAAAGGAAAAAATTTACAGAAAAAACATTTATGCAATTTATTTGGTATATAACTAAATACTACATAAGTATAACTATATACATACACAAAAACCTATTTTATTAGGAATAATATATTATTTGATATTTAAATAACCATAGTAGGAAGTGAATTGATAAGGATATTTCCTGAGTACTTCTGGAGTTTACGTTGCTGAATATAGTATTTACACTTGTTAAACGCTAATTGTAAATTTTGAATTTTTTAATTAAACGCTAAACATATATTTAATTACCGACAAATTGTTCTGGTTGCTGATTTATAAAATCTCTTCACACAACCCCCCTACGAGGTTTAAGCAACTCCGCTTAAATCTCGCCGAGTAATTTTGAACAGTTCTGGGCACATTTATCTTCTACAGTGTACGGCTCCTTAATGGAGAAAATTTTTTTAAATATCTAAAATTTTTTTAATAATTTTGGTAACATTTTTTCTAAGTGTGTGGCAACCGTAGTTGTATGGCCAGACACCTTTGCTATAATTATAGATTATAATCAAAGTTCCCATACAAAAGTCTAGACAACAACCTCGTCGGTAGGTGACATATCAAAGATAATGCAATAAACACTAGAGGTAGATGTCGCCTTCCCGGAAGTAGTTGAATATTGCGCTTAGGCGTATGAACTACATACGCTACAGCGGAAATTGACGACACGCCATTTCCTTAAATGAAATTAATTGGTGTTCGTATGTATGTATGTATATTAGAGTGGTTCATAATAACACTATTGTTGGAATTTCATAAACGCTACATCAGAATATTGTTATTTGTGATAAAAAACAGAGAAACGTTTTTTTTTATTTTGAAAGAAAAGTTTTTTTTTTAGGTTTCCAATTTTGAAAATCTGACATCAGATTCATAATCAGAAAGCTCAGAAACCCACTGGAAACGAGTTCTAACCCTTGACAGTATCAACGTTTTAATTTTAGTACTTTTTTTAATTTAACCGCCATTTTAAATTAAAAAAATTGACTTCAGATTCGTAATTGGCGACCCCAAAAACTCTCCGAGTGCCGGGTTTCGAATAAATCCAATCACTTAAAAAAAAAAATGGATCGCCATTTTGGATCCGCCATTTTGAATTTTGAAAAAACTGACTTCAGATTCCTAATAAGCAACCCCAGAAACCCCATGGTAACAAGTTCCAACCTAGTACAATGCGTAAATCGTTCAGTATCAACGTTTTAATTTTACTGTCTCTTTTCGAGAGCATATTTTCAGGCACTACGCCCATTCTAACTGCCCAAGACAGGTATGTAATTAGGGGAATGTTCGCCAATAATATCATAGTAATTATATGTAAAAACCACATTTTTAGCTGCATTTAAACATGTCAAGGAAATTAAAAAATTGAGAACATAATCGTTTTTATAAAAAACCTACCAGCGCGACCCCTAAGAAAACTTTTTTTCAAAATAAAAAAACACGTTTCTCTTTTTTTATCACAAATAACAATAATTTGAGGTAGAGTTTATGAATTTCCAAAAAAAAATTTTTGAACCACTCTAATGTACATACATATGTATATGCATGTGCGTAAAAAGAAAGATAATATAAACAAGTAAAGAAGTATAAGTTCGGGCGAAGCCGAACTTTATATACCCGGCGCAGGTATCAAATATCGTCGTTTCAACTTTCCCTGAACTACCTTTGCATGATAAGTAGGGAGCGTTTACCCGATTTCAATTTCCGATAATATGCAGAGTTAGACTTAATGATATAATTGAACCTAAGCCATGTTTGCGTACGCACTATCCAGTAAATCCAGTACTAATTTTACTGGTTTTTACTGGAAGTCGTTTTCGTACGCAAAAACTTGCAAGAAACCAGCAAAACAGAGAGAATTGAGAGAG
>NW_016159674.1:44924-57811 GCF_001687245.7 Rhagoletis zephyria
GGTGGGCTTCAGTCTTTCGCACAATACACTCGATAAGACCTTGTAACCTTTACTTAGAAGGCTGATTCCGCGGTAGCTGGTGCGTATGGCGGGGTCGCCTTTCTTGTGGATTGGGCAGAGCACACTTAAATTCCAGTCGTCGGGCATGCGTTCATCTGACCATATTCTGCATACGAGCTAATGCATGCACCTCATCAGCTCCTCGCCGCCGTACTTGAATAGCTCGGCTGGCAGTCCGTCAGCTCCAGCAGCTTTGTTGTTTGTCAGCCGCGTAATCGCTATTCGTACCTCGTCATAGTCAGGCGGTGGGACAGCTACTCCATCATCATCGACTGCGGGCTCGGGTTCTTCTTCTCCACAACTTTCCGTACTGCTACCATTCAGTAGGGCGGAGAAGTGTTCCCTCCATAATTTAAGTACGCTCTGAATATCGGTTACTAGGTCGCCATTGTTGTTCTTACAGAAGTACGCCCCGGACTTGAACCCTTCCGTAAGTCGCCTAACCCTCTGGTAGAATTTTCGGGCGTTCTTCCTGTCGCACAGTGCGGCCGAAATCCAAAAGTGCGGCCAAAATTTTCGGGCACTATGCCCATTGTAACTGCCCAAGACAGGTATGTAATTACGGGAATGTTCGCCAATAATATCATAGTAATTATATGTAAAAACCACATTTTTAGCTGCATTTAAACATGTCAAGGAAATTAAAAAATTGAGAACATAATCGTTTTTATAAAAAACCTACCAGCGCGACCCCTAAGAAAACTTTTTTTCAAAATAAAAAAACACGTTTCTCTTTTTTTATCAATTCCCAAAAAAAAATTTTTATACCACTCTAATGTACATACATATGTATATGCATGTGCGTAAAAAGAAAGATAATATAAACAAGTAAAGAAGTATAAGTTCGGGCGAAGCCGAACTTTATATACCCGGCGCAGGTATCAAATATCGTCGTTTTAACTTTCCCTGAACTACCTTTGCATGATAAGTAGGGATGTTTACCCGATTTCAAANGAACTACCTTTGCATGATAAGTAGGGAGCGTTTACCCGATTTCAATTTCCGATAATATGCAGAGTTAGACTTAATGATATAATTGAACCTAAGCCATGTTTGCGTACGCACTATCCAGTAAATCCAGTACTAATTTTACTGGTTTTTACTGGAAGTCGTTTTCGTACGCAAAAACTTGCAAGAAACCAGCAAAACAGAGAGAATTGAGAGAGTAAAAATGACAGCTGAACTTGCAAGCTTTACTGGATTTTTACTGGATAAATTTTTACTAGCAACTTTTGCTAGTAAGATAAACAGCTGATGGCATGATGCTTAATGTAATTCACATTAACAAAATAATTTTTTGTGGTGCTTTTAGAGTTGCAAATTACAAAATGAGCCTATATAAATATATAATAAGATGGGAAATACTAGTTTTCTAAGAAAATTGAATTGGAAAATATCAAATTAGTCAGCTGTTCATAAAACTAGCAACTTCTTGCTGGTTTTGCGTTTTCGTACTTTCTTGCATATTTCCCTCATTGGGAGTAAATATTGGCTTAGTCTCCGAAATTTGGTTACTGGCTAGTTACTGGATATTTTTTGCTGGATAACACGAAAACACAACGCTAGTTAGGTACAAATGGATTAAGTGGTTACCTAGGCGCACATTTGTAGTTATAAAGTGGGCGGTANGTTTTCGTACTTTCTTGCATATTTCCCTCATTGGGAGTAAATATTGGCTTAGTCTCCGAAATTTGGTTACTGGCTAGTTACTGGATATTTTTTGCTGGATAACACGAAAACACAACGCTAGTTAGGTACAAATCGATTAAGTGGTTACCGAGGTGCACCTTTGTAGTTATAAAGTGGGCGGTGCTACGCCCAACTCATGAAAGTCTATAGCAGTCTTATTTATTGTTAGGAGATTGTTGTAACTATTAACTTTGAGTATATTAGCGTCCTCATTGAAATTTCGGAGTTTTCGTATTTCTGAAATATACCGTTATGCACGGGAAGCGGGTGTAATTTTAGTCCGATTTGAATAATTTTCAACAAATTGCTTTTTCGGACCCAGGTCATTAGGTGCACCGAGTTTGGTAGAAATTGATTAATCGGTTACCGATATACACATTTGTGGTCATAAGTAAGTGGCGCCACGCCCACTATCCAAAAATCAATAATATTCTAATTTTATGCTAAGTGGTTATTGTAATCATCGATTTTAAGTGAATTATCTCCAGTAAGAAGTTACTGATTTATCGCAATTTTCGTTTTTCTGTAAATTACCCTTATTTGGCAGGTGGGCGAGGTTATAACCCGATTTCAAAGATTTTCAACGGATTTCTTAGCTAGACCCTACCCAAGCCTCGTACAGAGTTTGGTAGGCATTGGTGAAGCGGCTACTGAGATACAGCATTTCATCATAAGTGAGTGGTGCCACGCCCATTTTCCAAAAATTTCATAATATTATTTGTTACCACAATTCTACTCCACATACTAATTTTCAACAATTTGCATCAAATATTTACTGAAATATCGCAGTTTTTGCATTTTTCGAAAATACTGGGAAGTGGGCGTGGTTACAGACCGATTTCGCCCATTTTCAATACCAGCCTACCTTGGATAAGGGGCAACCTACGTACCAAATTTCGTTGAGATATCTCAATTTTTGCTCGAGTTATCGCGTACACGGGCAGACGGACGGACGGACGTACGGACAGACAGACAGACATGGCTTAATCGACTTCTCTTTTCATTCTGATCATTTATGTATACATTTGTCCATATCTATCTCGATTCGTTTTGGCTGTTAGAAACAAGCGTTATGCGAACAATGTTAAAATAAAGTGTTATAAAATACAATACGTGTGTATCAGAATTTCGTTGAATTATTGATGTGTACACATCTTTGGTTTCGGTAGTGGTAAAATTTGCGAAGATGTAACGCAAAAATTTCGAAGGGCTAGACAAAGAGGAACACATGGTGTTTGTCTCAGTGGATGAATTTGGTGGAGTGACTTGGGAATCACTTGGGGTACGGGGGGCTCAGTTGGTATCGAGTTTAGGACCAGTTGGTAAATAGTCTTTGGGGCCAGTTGGTAATCAGTTGTGAAGCAGGTTGGGACTAGTTACTTTCGTATCATTTTGGGACCAGTTGGTTGATTTGAGCTCCAGGGGACATTTTGAGGCGTTTGAAGGCCTTTTAACGTGTTTTTGGACACTGAAAGTGCCGTATTTTTGGGTAGCGGTCGCCCTCGTCAGGCAGTGGCACACCTCCGAGTGAATTTCTGCCATGAAAAACAGCATCTCATAAAAATACAATCGTCGTTCGGAGTCGGCGTAAAACTGTAGGTGTCTCAACATGAAGGCGCTCGCCACAAAGCAGAAAAGAAGCTCGGCCAAACACTAACAATTTTGTAAGCAACAATCTTTAATATCGTTGAATTATTTTAATATATATTCCAAAATTTTAAAAGATTAAACTAAAAAGAAGAAAATAAATACAATCTGAAAAAAAACTTTTTAAAATACCACGCTTTTATAAATTTACTAAAAAGTAGAAAATAATATTTCTCAGTCCCATAGAATTTCTTTTGATAACTTTTGATTTTGAAATTTTAGCAAAAGTCATTATAAACTACTTGAGATTGAAAATGATAAGCGTGGGGCGCATGTAATAGACTTGAATTCATATGTAAAGTCAAGAGTGATAGAATACAAGATTGCGCCGATTGCAGCAGAATTCTTGAGAGTAATTTTGGCGGGAAGTCATCGTAGAGTTGAGAGCGGCGAGAATAAGCTGTAAAAATCAGTGTTGCTAGTTTAGAGGTACCATACATGTAAAGATGCTGATTAAAAAGTAAAAGATTTTGGTGAAATTTTGCAGATTTTTCATAATTTTTGCCGAAAGTCTGAAATTGAGACTTTTATGGTGTTTGTTGAGTAATCAGCTAAATTTTAATAAAAAATAATAATAAACGTTAAATAAACTAAACGAAAATAGCCAAAACTTGCTAAAATCTCGCGCCCCATTTTATATTTGGGTCACTGTATATTTTCCAAAGAAGGATGTAGCGGGGACTTTCTTTATACAATTTTTGAGTGGCTTAAATTTAAGTGCGAAGTTTTATTCGCAACAATTGGAAAATAACGGAGAGAATAAAAGAGCACGAATATCGATGTGAAGCAAAACTCTCTGGGAAGACAATACCTGTGAATAATTGTATCATGGTGCCCACATATTTTATTGTTATTGTTGTTGTAGGCTAGTCGATCGATTACTTTCGTGTGCAAGAAAACCACTTTTTTCTTCACGTTTTGCCCAACGTTTCGCTAATCACCTTAGCATCTTCAGGGGCGCATCTTTATTTACATAGACATCAACAATAAACAAAGAACAATGTTATCGACAAATATTGATATATGTATGTACGTAATTACAAAAATTAGGTTAAATATTTGAAAAACAACAAACGAAGATACAAACACAAAGGGACAATCACAGGTTTTTTGATTTTAACTGTGGCACTTACTCATAGTTAAGATTTAATTTACACTGGACATTTGGAAATATTTTGAAAAATTGAAAAACACCAAAAACATTGAAACGTATTGAACAGTGAACATTAAACATTAACTTATTAAAAATATTGATACCATCGCTGTGTGGTACTCTCGTCATACTAAATGTTTATTACAAGCATAGCATATAAGCAGCCGCGATATCATCCGTGTCCTCCTTCTTGTTAATTGTTTTTTCTCTTTTCTGTAATATTCGTAGGCTTTCTATAGTGAATCTCGCTTTTTCCCTCCGTTCCTTGTCTAATATTTTGACGTTGGCTAAATCAGCTGTGTGACCACTATCTTGTATGTGTTGCGCCAAAGCTGTGCTTTGCTTATTTTTCTTTATATCTGCTTCGTGCTCTGACAGACGAACGCCCAATGCTCTCTTAGTCGTTCCTATATAAACTTTGTTGCAGTTTTCGTTTTTGCTTCCTTTGCAAGTTATTTCGTATACCACGTTGCTTTGCTGCTGGGGCGGTAGTGGCGTTTTTGTTTTGGTAAAGATCGAAGAAAGTGTGCAGTTTGATCGGTACGCCAACGTTACATTAAGGTTGTTGGTGTTTATGTCATCGTTAAATTGTTGGTAAAAGCGAGGGATGTATGTGACACTATAATATCGCTTGTTGTCATTGGGTGTTTTCGTGTCCGGTACTCTCTTAATTTCGTTGTTTATTTCTGACGTTTTCTGTTTTATTAGGCTTTGTATTAAGTGGTGTGGGTAGTTGTTGCTTACCAGAATTTTGTTTATTTTCTTTATGTTCGTGTCTCTAAATTGTTGGTGACTTATCGTTAGTACTTTGTGGATTAGATTTCTAGCTGTGTTAATTTTGTATTTCAAAGGTTGCGAAGATAAGTAATTTATTAGACGCCCAGAGGAAGTAGGCTTTGAGTACCAGTCAAGAAGAATGGCGTTACTTTTTCGGTGGATCATGACATCCAAAAAAGGTATACGTAAATTGTTCTCTGATTCCATCGTGAATTGTAATTTAGGATGATATTCGTTGAGTGTTTTAAGAATTATATCCGCGTCGTTTCGTTTTATAATAGCAAATATATCGTCTACGTACTTGACAATGAACTTGATGTCAATGTTGAAATTTTCTTTGAGGCTCATAAAGGTGTTGTCTAATAAGTCGTCCATTACAACGTCAGCTATTGTAGGTGAAAGGGGGTTGCCCATTGGCATACCAAAAGTTTGTGCGTAGAAGTTACCATTGCATTCGAAATAGTTCTTATCTCTCAGACAAAAGTTTAAAATATTCTGGAATTTGTTTCTGGGGATTCCTGTGCTCTGCTGAATTCTATCATACTTATTCATGATAATTTTGACCGCTAAATGTGTTGGAATATTTGTGAATAGAGAAATCACATCAAATGATACCAACAATTCTTGCTTGCTTATTTTTATGTTCTCTAATCTTTCTTTAAGTTGAAACGCATTTTTAATATTCTAACTGCCCAAGACAGGTATGTAATTACGGGAATGTTCGCCAATAATATCATAGTAATTATATGTAAAAACCACATTTTTAGCTGCATTTAAACATGTCAAGGAAATTAAAAAATTGAGAACATAATCGTTTTTATAAAAAACCTACCAGCGCGACCCCTAAGAAAACTTTTTTTCAAAATAAAAAAACACGTTTCTCTTTTTTTATCACAAATAACAATAATTTGAGGTAGAGTTTATGAATTTCCAAAAAAAAATTTTTGAACCACTCTAATGTACATACATATGTATATGCATGTGCGTAAAAAGAAAGATAATATAAACAAGTAAAGAAGTATAAGTTCGGGCGAAGCCGAACTTTATATACCCGGCGCAGGTATCAAATATCGTCGTTTTAACTTTCCCTGAACTACCTTTGCATGATAAGTAGGGATGTTTACCCGATTTCAAATTCCGATAATATGCAGAGTTAGACTTAATGATATAATTGAACCTAAGCCATGTTTGCGTACGCACTATCCAGTAAATCCAGTACTAATTTTACTGGTTTTTACTGGAAGTCGTTTTCGTACGCAAAAACTTGCAAGAAACCAGCAAAACAGAGAGAATTGAGAGAGTAAAAATGACAGCTGAACTTGCAAGCTTTACTGGATTTTTACTGGATAAATTTTTACTAGCAACTTTTGCTAGTAAGATAAACAGCTGATGGCATGATGCTTAATGTAATTCACATTAACAAAATAATTTTTTGTGGTGCTTTTAGAGTTGCAAATTACAAAATGAGCCTATATAAATATATAATAAGATGGGAAATACTAGTTTTCTAAGAAAATTGAATTGGAAAATATCAAATTAGTCAGCTGTTCATAAAACTAGCAACTTCTTGCTGGTTTTGCGTTTTCGTACTTTCTTGCATATTTCCCTCATTGGGAGTAAATATTGGCTTAGTCTCCGAAATTTGGTTACTGGCTAGTTACTGGATATTTTTTGCTGGATAACACGAAAACACAACGCTAGTTAGGTACAAATCGATTAAGTGGTTACCGAGGCGCACATTTGTAGTTATAAAGTGGGCGGTGCTACGCCCAACTCATGAAAGTCTATAGCAGTCTTATTTATTGTTAGGAGATTGTTGTAACTATTAACTTTGAGTATATTAGCGTCCTCATTGAAATTTCGGAGTTTTCGTATTTCTGAAATATACCGTTATGCACGGGAAGCGGGTGTAATTTTAGTCCGATTTGAATAATTTTCAACAAATTGCTTTTTCGGACCCAGGTCATTAGGTGCACCGAGTTTGGTAGAAATTGATTAATCGGTTACCGATATACACATTTGTGGTCATAAGTAAGTGGCGCCACGCCCACTATCCAAAAATCAATAATATTCTAATTTTATGCTAAGTGGTTATTGTAATCATCGATTTTAAGTGAATTATCTCCAGTAAGAAGTTACTGATTTATCGCAATTTTCGTTTTTCTGTAAATTACCCTTATTTGGCAGGTGGGCGAGGTTATAACCCGATTTCAAAGATTTTCAACGGATTTCTTAGCTAGACCCTACCCAAGCCTCGTACAGAGTTTGGTAGGCATTGGTGAAGCGGCTACTGAGATACAGCATTTCATCATAAGTGAGTGGTGCCACGCCCATTTTCCAAAAATTTCATAATATTATTTGTTACCACAATTCTACTCCACATACTAATTTTCAACAATTTGCATCAAATATTTACTGAAATATCGCAGTTTTTGCATTTTTCGAAAATACTGGGAAGTGGGCGTGGTTACAGACCGATTTCGCCCATTTTCAATACCAGCCTACCTTGGATAAGGGGCAACCTACGTACCAAATTTCGTTGAGATATCTCAATTTTTGCTCGAGTTATCGCGTACACGGGCAGACGGACGGACGGACGTACGGACAGACAGACAGACATGGCTTAATCGACTTCTCTTTTCATTCTGATCATTTATGTATACATTTGTCCATATCTATCTCGATTCGTTTTGGCTGTTAGAAACAAGCGTTATGCGAACAATGTTAAAATAAAGTGTTATAAAATACAATACGTGTGTATCAGAATTTCGTTGAATTATTGATGTGTACACATCTTTGGTTTCGGTAGTGGTAAAATTTGCGAAGATGTAACGCAAAAATTTCGAAGGGCTAGACAAAGAGGAACACATGGTGTTTGTCTCAGTGGATGAATTTGGTGGAGTGACTTGGGAATCACTTGGGGTACGGGGGGCTCAGTTGGTATCGAGTTTAGGACCAGTTGGTAAATAGTCTTTGGGGCCAGTTGGTAATCAGTTGTGAAGCAGGTTGGGACTAGTTACTTTCGTATCATTTTGGGACCAGTTGGTTGATTTGAGCTCCAGGGGACATTTTGAGGCGTTTGAAGGCCTTTTAACGTGTTTTTGGACACTGAAAGTGCCGTATTTTTGGGTAGCGGTCGCCCTCGTCAGGCAGTGGCACACCTCCGAGTGAATTTCTGCCATGAAAAACAGCATCTCATAAAAATACAATCGTCGTTCGGAGTCGGCGTAAAACTGTAGGTGTCTCAACATGAAGGCGCTCGCCACAAAGCAGAAAAGAAGCTCGGCCAAACACTAACAATTTTGTAAGCAACAATCTTTAATATCGTTGAATTATTTTAATATATATTCCAAAATTTTAAAAGATTAAACTAAAAAGAAGAAAATAAATACAATCTGAAAAAAAACTTTTTAAAATACCACGCTTTTATAAATTTACTAAAAAGTAGAAAATAATATTTCTCAGTCCCATAGAATTTCTTTTGATAACTTTTGATTTTGAAATTTTAGCAAAAGTCATTATAAACTACTTGAGATTGAAAATGATAAGCGTGGGGCGCATGTAATAGACTTGAATTCATATGTAAAGTCAAGAGTGATAGAATACAAGATTGCGCCGATTGCAGCAGAATTCTTGAGAGTAATTTTGGCGGGAAGTCATCGTAGAGTTGAGAGCGGCGAGAATAAGCTGTAAAAATCAGTGTTGCTAGTTTAGAGGTACCATACATGTAAAGATGCTGATTAAAAAGTAAAAGATTTTGGTGAAATTTTGCAGATTTTTCATAATTTTTGCCGAAAGTCTGAAATTGAGACTTTTATGGTGTTTGTTGAGTAATCAGCTAAATTTTAATAAAAAATAATAATAAACGTTAAATAAACTAAACGAAAATAGCCAAAACTTGCTAAAATCTCGCGCCCCATTTTATATTTGGGTCACTGTATATTTTCCAAAGAAGGATGTAGCGGGGACTTTCTTTATACAATTTTTGAGTGGCTTAAATTTAAGTGCGAAGTTTTATTCGCAACAATTGGAAAATAACGGAGAGAATAAAAGAGCACGAATATCGATGTGAAGCAAAACTCTCTGGGAAGACAATACCTGTGAATAATTGTATCATGGTGCCAACATACTTTATTGTTGCTTATTATTGCTCTCAGACAGGCGTGTGAGAGAGCGAGTAGGACATTAAAAACAGGAGTTTCGAATATATAGACATCAAAATACAATTAGGTAGTTGAATTGTTAAAAACTTAAAAAGCGACCGGCTTGTTCGATATAAATTAATCTCGCTTTCTTTTTTCGAAATAATGTTGGCCTGTTTTCTTCAGCCCTTTCACAGGTTCACGTGTTCATTTCTCAAAATATTGCGCTCCGACCGAGCAAATACTTTCTACTTCTTCTTCTTCTTTATTGGCGCTGTAACCCCCTAAGCGATTTTGGCTGAGTCCAAAACAGCACGCCAGTCATTTCTTTTCTGTGCTAACTGACGCCAATTGGAAATGCCAAGTGAAGCCAAGTCCTTCTGCACCTGGTCTTTCCAACGCAGAGGAGGCCTTCCTCTTCCTCTGTTACCAGCATCGCGGCCCGCGTTGAATATTTTCAGAGCAGGAGCCTTTCTGTCCATTCGAACGACATGGCCAAGCCAGTGGAGCCGCTGAATTTTAATTCGCTGCACTATATCTATGTCGTTGTAAAGCTCATACAGCTCATCGTTAAATCGTCTGCGATATTCGCCATCACCAACGCGTAAAGGTCTGTAAATCTTTCGCAGAATATTTCTCTCAAAAACTCCAAGAGCCGCCTCATCAGATGCTTTCATTGTTCATGCCTCCGCGCCATACACCAGCACAGGCATGATGAGTGACTTATAGAGTGTGATCTTTGTACGACGAGAGAAGACTTTACTTCTCAATTGCCTACTCAGCCTAAAGTAGCACTTGTTGGCAAGAGTGATTCTCCGTTGGATTTTAATGCGGACATTATTATTAGTGTTAATGCTGGTTCCCAAATAAACGAAGTCGTGTACCTTTTCAAACATGTAACTGTCAACAGTGACGTGGGTGCCAAGACGCGCGTGCTCTGACTGTTTGTGTGATAACAGGAGATGCTTCGTTTTGTCCTCGTTCACCACCAGACCCATTCGCATTGCTTCTCTATCCAATCCCGAGAAGGCAGAACAGACGTAGCCTTTGTTTTTACCGGTAATATCGATGTCGTCGGAATACGCCAGCAATTGTACGCTGTTGTAAAGTATTGTGCCTGAGCGGTTCAGTCCTGCGGCTCTTATTATCTTCTCCAACATCAGATTAAAGAAATCACATGAAAGGCAGTCCCCTTGTCTGAAACCTCGTTTGGTATCAAACGGCTCGGAGAGGTCCTTCCCTATTCTGACGGAGCTGGTGGTATTGCTCAGCGTCATTTTACAAAGCCGTATTAGTTTCGCGGGGATACTAAATTCAGACATCGCGGCATAAAGGCAACTTCTCTTCGTGCTGTCGAAAGCGGCTTTGAAATCGACAAATATATGGTGTGTGTCGATCCTANCGCACAGTGCGGCCGAAATCCAAAAGTGCGGCCAAAATTCGAAGCTTTGAAGAAATGATTCCAAATTTCGTACTAGGGGGTTTTCGGGGTCACTAATTACGAATCCGCTGTCAGAATTTCAAAACTCAAAATGGCGGATCCAGTATGGCGTCTGGTAAATTTCGAGCTTGTTAATTAGACTTCTTAGGAAGATTTTGAGTATGCAGTTTTATAGCCCACTCAATTCTAGTGTCACAAAGTGCTAGCTTGAAGTAGCTAGGGCTTACCGTTGATTTTTGAAAATTTGTTTGTGACATTTTCTTCCATACGAAGTATTTTCGATGATATGATGAAAATGAGCAACACCTTCAACAAACGCAATTTCTCAAAATCAACCGTAAGTCGCTACTATTTTAAGCTTGCACTTTTTTACACTTAAATTAAATGGGCTACAAAACTGCATACTCGGAATCTTTCTGTGGAATCTACTTAATTAAAAGCTCCAAATTTTTACATACGGGTGAAGCTAATATAAGCGTATTAAGAAAAAAAATATTAAAATTTCAGTGGCAGATTTTGGCAGCTGAATTTTATTTTATTCAGTAGCTAATACTTTCTTGAGTAACCTTTAGTAGGTTTAAAGGTAGCAACCGACAGCGTTTTATTACTATTTCACTTAACAACACAAATTTGGTTAAAAATAAACAAAAAAAACATATTTTTATTTCTAAAAAAATTTCTGTTACAGTGTTTGTTCGATGCAGAGATGAGTCACTTGATCCCTTCCTCGGGTGGGGGGTAACAAGTAATTCTCAGGCTGAGAATCTCAGCAATGCTTGAACTACAAATACTCTTATTTTAAAATTCTCTACCCCTTACCACTGGTGGGGGGACGAAGAGTATAATAAAATGAGGTTAGTACTTTCAATATTAAAAGTCTAACCACTTACCGCTGGTGGGGGGAAGTAAAACTTTATTAAAAAAAGAAGAAAAAAATTGTTAAATGCTTTACCCCTTGTCGCTGGTGGGGGGGAAGTAAAGCATACAAAATAAAATACAGAAGAAGAAGAAGAGTGTTAATTGAGAGTCTTTACGATTCTGATCTGTTTATTAAATATTTTCCTTTTATTTGTTTTTGTTATTTTTTTTGGCCTTATAACAATTATATTCAACAATTTTTATTTAGCTCGAGGCCGTTTTTTAAATGAAAATACATTGTGGAAAAGCAACAATAATTTGAAAAAATGGTAGAAGTGATAGCTATTTCGAAAATCACCACATTTCCTCATCAGACTTCTTTCAGTAGGCTTCGAACCGACGATCCCACTGACTCAGCCAGTTGCCTATGCACCNACAATCAATCGCAGCTATTCCGCTGCAATTCACTTGATCATGTGGTTGTTGGTATTGTTGGTTTTTGCTAATAATTCTATTTTTAGAATGTTTAACTTTTAGGTGTGCTCGTCCTTAAGTTATTTGTTTTTTGTTATTTTTTGGCCTTTTAACAATTATATTCAACAATTTTATAATGAGCTCGAGGCCATTTTTTAAATGAAAATTTATTGTGGAAAAGCAACAATAATTTGAAAAAATGGTAGAAGTGATAGCTATTTCGGAAATCACCACATTTCCTCATCAGACTTCTTTCAGTAGGATTCGAACCGACGATCCCACTGACTCAGCCAGTTGCCTATGCACCGTGCTAAGTACGCCTTGTAAATTATCGTTTGCTTTTTTCCACTATTTTCATTTTTGTTATGCCAACACAATCAAGCGCAGCTATTCCGCTGCAATTCACTTGATCATGTGGTTGTTGGTATTGTTGGTTTTTGCTAATAATTCTATTTTTAGAATGTTTAACTTTTAGGTGTGCTCGTCCTTAAGTTATTTGTTTTTGTTATTTTATGGCCTTATAACAATTATATTCAACAATTTTTAATGAGCCTGAGGTCGTTTTTAATGAAAAACTTTTTGGGGAAAAGCAACAATAATGAAAAAATGGTAGAAGTGATAGCTATTTCGGAAATCACCACATTTC